>NC_060181.1:25925076-25932576 GCF_021184085.1 Oncorhynchus gorbuscha | reverse complement strand
AGGGGGTGGAGATAGGTGTCTAAAAGGGGAGGCGAGAGGGGGTGGAGATAGGCGTACTAAAAGGGAAGGGAGAGAGAGGGTGTGGACGAGAAAGGCGTACTAAAAGGGGAGGCGAGAGAGGGGGTGGAGATAGGTGTACTAAAGGGGAGGAGAGAGAGGGGGTGGAGATAGGCGTACTAAAAGGGGAGGCGAGAGGGGGGTGGAGATAGGCGTACTAAAAGGGGAGGAGAGGGGGGGTGGAGATAGGAGTGCTAAAAGGGGAGGCGAGAGAGGGGGTGGAGATAGGCGTACTAAAAGGGGAGGAGAGGGGGGTGGAGATAGGTGTACTAAAAGGGGAGGCGAGAGGGGGTGGAGATAGGCGTACTAAAAGGGGAGAAGAGAGAGGGGGGTGGAGATAGGCGTACTAAAAGGGGAGGAGAGGGGGGTGGAGATAGGAGTACTAAAATGGGAGGCGAGAGAGGGGGTGGAGATAGGCGTACTAAAAGGGGAGGAGAGGGGGGTGGAGATAGGCGTACTAAAAGGGGAGGCGAGAGAGGGGGTGGAGATAGGCGTACTAAAAGGGGAGGAGAGAAAGGGGGTGGAGATAGGCATACTAAAAGAGGAGAAGAGAGAGGGGGGTGGAGATAGGTGTACTAAAAGGGGAGAGAGAGAGGGGGTGGAGATAGGCGTACTAAAAAGGGGAGGAGAGATGGGGGTGGAGATAGGCGTACTAAAAGGGGAGGAGAGAGGGGGTGGAGATAGGCGTACTAAAAAGGGAGGAGAGAGATGGGGGTGGAGATAGGCGTACTAAAAGGGGAGGAGAGAGAGGGGGGTGGAGATAGGCGTACTAAAAGGGGAGAAGAGAGAGGGGGTGGAGATAGGCGTACTAAAAGGGGAGGAGAGAGGGGGTGGAGATAGGCGTACTAAAAGGGGAGGAGAGAGAGGGGGGTGGAGATAGGCGTACTAAAAGGGGAGGAGGGGGGGTGGAGATAGGTGTACTAAAAGGGGAGGAGAGAGAGGGGGGGTGGAGATAGGCATGCTAAAAGGGGAGAAGAGAGAGGGGGTGGAGATAGGCGTACTAAAGGGGAGAAGAGAGAGGGGGGTGGAGATAGGCGTACTAAAAAGGAGAGAGGGGGGTGGAGATAGGCATACTAAAAGGGGAGGAGAGAGAGGGGGGTGGAGATAGGCGTACTAAAAGGGGAGGAGAGAGAGGGGGGTGGAGATAGGCGTACTAAAAGGGGAGAAGAGAGAGGGGGTGGAGATAGGCGTACTAAAAGGGGAGAAGAGAGAGGGGGTGGAGATAGGCGTACTAAAAGGGGAGGAGAGAGAGGGGGTGGAGATAGGCGTACTAAAAGGGGAGGCGAGAGGGGGGTGGAGATAGGTGTACTAAAAGGGGAGGAGAGAGAGGGGGTGGAGATAGGCGTACTAAAAGGGGAGGAGAGAAAGGGGGTGGAGATAGGCATGCTAAAAGGGGAGAAGAGAGAGGGGGTGGAGATAGGCGTACTAAAAGGGGAGGAGAGGGGGTGGAGATAGGTGTACTAAAAGGGGAGGAGAGAGAGGGGGGTGGAGATAGGCGTACTAAAAGGGGAGGAGAGAGAGGGGGTGGAGATAGGCGTACTAAAAGGGGAGGAGAGAGAGGGGAGGTGGAGATAGGCATACTAAAAGGGGAGAAGAGAGAGGGGGGTGGAGATAGGCGTACTAAAAGGGGAGAAGAGAGAGGGGGGTGGAGATAGGCATACTAAAAGGGGAGGAGAGAGAGGGGGTGGAGATAGGCATACTAAAAGGGAGGAGAGAGAGAGGGGAGGTGGAGATAGGCATACTAAAAGGGGAGGAGAGAGAGGGGGTGGAGATAGGCGTACTAAAAGGGGAGAAGAGAGAGGGGAGGTGGAGATAGGCATACTAAAAGGGAGGAGAGAGAGGGGGTGGAGATAGGCATACTAAAAGGGGAGAAGAGAGAGGGAGGTGGAGATAGGCATACTAAAAGGGGAGGAGAGAGAGGGGGTGGAGATAGGCATACTAAAAGGGGAGAAGAGAGAGGGGGTGGAGATAGGCGTACTAAAAGGGGAGAAGAGAGAGGGGAGGTGGAGATAGGCATACTAAAAGGGGAGGAGAGAGAGGGGGGTGGAGATAGGCGTACTAAAAGGGGAGAAGAGAGAGGGGAGGTGGAGATAGGCGTACTAAAAGGGGAGAAGAGAGAGGGGAGGTGGAGATAGGCGTACTAAAAGGGGAGGAGAGAGAGGGGGGTGGAGATAGGCGTACTAAAAGGGGAGAAGAGAGAGGGGAGGTGGAGATAGGCGTACTAAAAGGGGAGAAGAGAGAGGGGGTGGAGATAGGCGTACTAAAAGGGGAGGAGAGAGGGGGGGATGGAGATAGGTGTACTAAAAGGGGAGGAGAGAGAGGGGCGTGGAGATAGGCGTACTAAAAGGGGAGGAGAGAAGGGGGGTGGAGATAGGCGTACTAAAAGGGGAGGAGAGAGAGGGGGCGTGGAGATAGGCGTACTAAAAGGGGAGGAGAGAAGGGGGGTGGAGATAGGCGTACTAAAAGGGGAGGAGAGAAAGGGGGGTGGAGATAGGCATACTAAAAGGGGAGGAGAGAGAGAGGGGGTGGAGATAGGCGTACTAAAAGGGGAGAAGAGAGAGGGGGTGGAGATAGGCGTACTAAAAGGGGAGGCGAGAGGGGGTGGAGATAGGCGTACTAAAAGGGGAGGCGAGAGAGGGGGGGTGGAGATAGGCGTACTAAAAGGGGAGAAGAGAGAGAGGTGTCTCTGGGAGAATAGAAGTACATGTAGGCCAATAAGACATGTGGGTTTGACATCAAGCCTGTGGACACCTTTTTCATCCTCTTCTATAAAAATGGATTTGTGTATATGTCACAACTACAGTATACAGCCCACTGTATAGAAAAGCATGAGTGGGCATTGCAGTGACTAGATGGTAGTTTATAGTATCTCAACAAAATTGCCAAAATAGACCAATAATAAAACGTTCCAACTGTATTTCCATCCTATATTCTGCCACGAGAAGAAAACTAAACAAATCCTGCTCCCAAACGGCAAATCATTTCTCAACTTTTTTTTCTCATGTGTTTTGACATTTTCTGAGCACCAGTGCACAATTGTTGATGTGCGTTTTGCCTTTTGTCAATTGTCCCCATGTCTGCCACACATGTAAGCCTTTATGAAGGCTTGGTGGTGTAAACTAGCACAGATACGTGTGCTATTAGTGCCTGAAGGCGTGGTGGTGACCCCTGCTTAGTGAATGGCTACTGCAGAGATAATGACTGGGGGAGGAGGTGGGAGAGGAGGGGAGAGGAAGAGAGAGGAGGAGAGCCTCAGACTAGTAATGATCCTCCTGTGCCTTTTATGAGTGTGTGTGTGCGTGTCTTATAAGGGTGGGCTCACAACGGCCCCCTAGCTATGATTTAAATTAGACTGCTGTTCCCTGTTACACCCCTTCAGTCCCTAGGGGCACAGGGACAGATCTCTCTCACTCACACACACTGCAATAACCAAAACCTGCTTACAAAGATACAACTGGAACCACACATGGACACCCACAGACAACCACACACAGTAGACAGTGATTAATGATGTTGTGTGTAACACCACATCTGCTGCCAGGGCCAGAGCACAGCATGAGCCCGAAACAATATGGCCATCACAGCCCCATTACACCAGGGGGTAAACCGCCCCTCACACACACACAGCCCGACACGACCCATACACACCCCACATGGCCCAACCCCCACCATCCCTGGTCTCTAACAGCCGATGGCGAGGTGTGTTCCGTCCCTGAACACTTGCATGACCCTCGACCTACCTCGCACTGTTAGTGGCCTACATCCAACCCCAACCTTACTGCTAGCACACACCCCAGACAGCAGTCGGCTCTCTCAATTTGTCTCTCTCTCTCTGTCCTGTCTGCCGTTCCCCTGGCCAGGGGAAAAGGTTGGCTCTCGGCGAAATGTGCATGCATGTGCCTATGTTTTGCCGTCTCCCTTGTGTGTGATGTCCCTACCAAGGGCCACATATGAGCACAGCAGCAGGGGCCACATGGCCAGACAAAGCCTGGGCGTGGTGGGCAGTTTTGTGAGGCCTGACTGATGCGGGTGGCGCGCTGTGTGTATGTGTATCCGTGTGTTTATGTTTTCTCTGAGGACAATAGTGGGCGGGGCTAACAGCTGACTATAAAGGAATTACTACTGAGACAATGTAACATTTTTATTCAACCATTTGGGACGCCCCTCTATTCACCCCTTCTGTTCATGGGGAGGTCACCTACAGAGCAAAGCAGAGGCCTTTTTCCCCAAAAGGACCCACACATAGGCATCAGTGGAGGCTGCTGAGGGAAGGACAGCTCATAATAACAGATGAATGGAGTCAAACAACTCAATGATGGGGTTTTCCATGTGGTTGATACCATTCCCTTGACTCCATTCCAGCCATTATTATGAGCCGTCCTCCCCTCAGCAGCTTCCACCGCTAGGCATAAAGTCATGTAAGTCGCTCTGGATAAGAGCGTCTGCTAAATGACTTAAATGTAAATGTAAATAAGAATCCCAAATCAAATGTTATTTGTTACGTGCACCGAATACAAACGGTGTAGACCTTGCAGTGAAATGCTTACTTACAAGACCTTAACCAACAACGCAGTTTTAAGAAAATATTTTTTTTATGTAAGAGATAAGAATAACAAATAAATAAAGAGCAGCAGTAAATAACAATAGCGGGGTTATATACAGGGGGTACCGGTACAGAGTCAATATGCGGGGGGCACTGGTGTCGAGGTAATTGAGGGAATATGTAAATGTAGGTAGGGTTGTTAAAGTGTCTATGCATAGATAGTAACAGAGTAGCAGCAGCGTGGGGAGGGGGGTTGGCAATGCAAATAGTCTGGGTAGCCATGTAATTAGCTGTTCAGAGTCTTATGACTTGGGGGTAGAAGCTGTTTAGAAGCCTCTAGGACCTAGACTTGGCACTCCAGTACCGATTCCCGTGTGGTAGCAAAGAGAACAGTCTATGACTAGGGTGGCTGGAATCTTTGACAATTTTAATCTTCCTCTGACACCCCCTGGTACAGAGGTCCTGGATGGCAGGAAGCTTAGCCCCAGTGATGTACTGTGGGCTGTACAACCCTCTGTGGTGCCTTGCGATCGGAGGCCGAGAAGTTGCCGTACCAGGCAGTAATGCAACCCGTCAGGATGCTCTCGATGGGGTAGCAGTAAAACCTTTTGAGGATCTGAGGACCCATGCCAAATCTTTTCAATCTCCTGGGTGGAATACGTTTTGTTGTGCTATCTTCACAACTGTCTTGGTGTGCTTGGACCATGTTAGTTTGTTGGTGATGTGGACGCCAAGGAAATTAAAGTTCCCAACCTGCTCCACTGCAGCCCTGTTGATGAGAATGGGGGCGTGCTCGGTCCTCCTTTTCCTGTAGTCCACAATCATCTCCTTTGTCTTGATCACGTTTAGGGAGAGGTTGTTGTACTGGTACCACACGGCCAAGTCTCTGACCTCCTCCCTATAGGCTGTCTTGTCGTTGTCGGTGATCAGGACTACCACTGATGGGTCATCAGCAAACTTAACGATGGTGTTGGAGTCGTGCCTGGCCGTGCAGTCATGAGTGAACAGGGAGTACAGGAGTGGACTGAGCACACACCCCTGAGGGGCCCCCATGTTGAGGATCAGTGTGGCGCATGTGTTGTTACCTACCCTTACCACCTGAGGGTGGCCGTCAGGAAGTCCAGGTTCCAGTTGCAGAGGGAGGTGTTTAGTCCCAGGGTCCTTAGCTTAGTGATGAGCTTTGATGGCACTATGGTGCTGAACGCTGAGCTGTAGTCAATGAACAGCATTCTCACATAGGTGTTAATTTTGTCCAGGTGGGGAAGGGCAGTGTGGAGTGCAATAGAGATTTCATCATCTGTGGATCTGTTGGTGCGGTATGCAAATTGTAGTGGGTCTAGGGTTTCTGGGATAATGATGTTGATGTGAGCCATGACCAGCCTTTCAAAGCATTTCATGGCTACAGGCGTGATGTGGTTTTGTGGAATGGGAGGAGTATGGTGCCCATCTGACAACCAATGTTCCTTTATTTGGTGCACTGATCAAATTGTAGGTCTTGTGTGTGGAAACTTGAACATTGTGAGAATTTTGTGCAACTTCCGGCACGCGTTTACAGTGAACACTGAGGCTGTATCCTTACAGTTTTAGACAGTAGCCAATAGGCTATTGTGGCTATTTGAGCATAATGTAGGTCTACCAACAAAACCATTGGAGCAAATCCCATAACATTTTCACTTGGAAATAGCTTTTGATTTCTATGATGTAGCAGCCTACAGTAACCTATATGTGGTGTTCAATGCAGGCCTACTTTGCATGAGTCTTTAAAAACGTTTTTACATTATGAAAGTCTTGACATTCATTCTTTTTTACTTGGTCTGTAACACCATGGGCAAATAGGTGACAATCAATTGCCTTGTTTTGTGTTGTACGATGCAAGAAACCACTTTACAAAATCAAATGTATTATTATTTCTAAGACAATGTAGCCTACCCCTCTGCCTATTGGCTTATATTCAAGCCTGTCTCAAGATATAACTCTGCCCCGTTAATTGAGCTTTTTACCTGACTTGTCTTTTCAAAGACACCTTTAAATGTAGGCTACGCGTTTTCTGCTCTTGTGTGAAGCAGTAACTCCTTCTCCATTGCTGACATATACTCATAACATGGTCTAATAACTCCCTGACTCACAAATAGTATCAACAAATGTGCACAATGTGGGCTACCCTGTCAATATAATTGTACTCCGTTGCGGTTTGGCTCTGCCTACAACAAAATCACAGACTAAATTTTGCAAATTAAGATGGTGTTGGTTCTTTGCATTGAAAAGGAACTGATACAATGTTGATTCGATAACAGATAAAACGTTGATCTATGTCGTGCAAACTAATGGGACGAACTCAGTGAAGTTCAATATCTTGCGTCTCTGCGCAATCTGGCATTTCTTCTGCGCAATCTGGCATTTCTTCTGCGCAGCAGTCCTGCGCAGTTTAGAAGGAACATTTCTGTCAATTTACTTCGATGTATATAGCGGTCCTAAAATGGACACCATAAAAGTAGAGACTACAGTACTTATCTGATTAACATCACGCAAAACACATGTTCAAACAAAGAGTATTCCACACACACACACACACACACACACACACACACACACACACACACACACACACACACACACACACACACACACACACACACACACACACACACACACACACACACACACACACACACACACACACACACACACAGGCAAAAACAGCCTGAGCCAGAAAGTCAGAGACAAAATAACAAGTAGAATTTGAGAATCATTGTTGGTATCATTCACAGCCATTGTTTACCTTCATGGAACCAACCTAGAGTTGTTTTATGCATACCTACCACTTTCCCCACACATTATTACAGATACATGATTACATATACATCATCAAAATGATGGTAATAGCATATTCTGGAGCAGCA
>NC_060181.1:25765076-25920076 GCF_021184085.1 Oncorhynchus gorbuscha | reverse complement strand
AGAGAGGGAGGAGTGAGGGATGGGGATGAGAGAGAGGAAAAGAGTGGAGGAGAGAAAAATACAATTGTTAGAAATAATGAAAGCAGGCACAATCCTGAAATAAAAATCTAATTATTCCATGTATTAATCCCATTTATAACATTAAAGGTGCAGTCAGTCACTTTCTCCTACACAGTATTGCTTAGTTTGAAAGTAATGTGGGTTATCAGTGGAGTCTGGGTGTGCAGACGACAGCTAACTGGTAATTTATAGGTTTAATTTAGCATTTAGTGACCCATCCTCCTCACTGGACAATGCTACACCCCTGGGTATAGTAGCTCTCTCCCCCTTTCTCTCTGTCTCCCTCTCTCAATACCCCCTCACTTTCCCTCTTCCATCTCCCCCTCTCTTAAACCCCCTCTTTCCTTCTTCCATCTCCCCCTCTCTTAAACCCCCTCTCTTTCCCTCTTCAATCTCCCCCTCTCTTAAACATCCAATCAAATCAAATCAAATGTTATTTATATAGCCCTTCGTACATCAGCTGATATCTCAAAGTGCTGTACAGAAACCCAGCTTAAAACCCCAAACAGCAAGCAATGCAGGTGTAGAAGTACGGTGGCTAGGAAAAACTCCCTAGAAAGGCCAAAACCTAGGAAGAAACCGAGAGAAAACAGGCTATGTGGGGTGGCCAGTCCTAAACCCCCTCTCTTTCCTTCCAATCTCCTTTCTCTCTCGATCCCCCTCTCTTTCCCTCTTCCATCTCCCCTTCTCTTAAACCCCCTCTCTTTCCCTCTTCCATCTCCCCCTCTCTTAAACCCCTCTCTTTCCCTCTTCCATCTCCCCTCTCTTAAACCCGTTCTCTTTCTTTCCAATCTCCTTTCTCTCTCAATCCCCCTCTCTTTCCCATCTCTCTCATCTCCTTTCTCTCTCAATCCCCCTCTCTTTCCCATCTCTCTCATCTCCTTTCTTCTCAATCCCCCTCTCTTTCCCATCTCTCTCATCTCCTTTCTTTCTCAATCCCCCTCTCTTTCCCATCTCTCTCATCTCCTTTCTCTCTCAATCCCCTCTCTTTCCCCTTCCATGTCTCTCTCTTAAATCTCCTCTTCCATCTTCTCTTAAATCTTTCCTTCCAATCTCCTTTTCTCTCAATCTCTTTCCATCTTCCATGTCCCCCTCTCTTAAACCCCTCTCTTTCCCTCTTCCATGTCCCCCTCTCTTAAACCCCCTCTCTTTTCCTCTTCCATCTCCCCCTCTCTTAAACCCCCTCTCTTTCCTTTTCCCTTCCAATCCCCTCTCTTTCCCATCTCTCTCATCTCCTTTCTCTCTCAATCCCCCTCTCTTTCCCATCTCTCTCATCTCCTTTCTCTCTCAATCCCCCTCTCTTTCCCATCTCTCTCATCTCCTTTCTCTCTCAATCCCCCTCTCTTTCCCATCCTCTCTCATCTCCTTTCTCTCAATCCCCCCTGGGTAGAAATGTCCTTTTCCTTGGTGATTAATGTTAACAACCTGTGTGTAAATGGACCTACAGAGGTAACAGGTAACTGTCATCCTATCTGTCTCTACTACAGTTTACTGAATAGGTTAAGTAATCCTAGAGATCCTCACTGCCTCTCAGGTGACCTGACAAAGTTCTGTTTTAAGGCTGGGGGAATTAGTAGCAGTGTGTGTGTTTGTCGGTCTCATCCAAGATGATTATATTGGCTGCCTCCATTGTCCTCTAGGGCTCTAATATGAATAACAAATACACACCACAGCTGGGCAACAGACACCTACTGCCTTCCCTGAATATGCATTAACACACACACACACAGCACGGGCTATTGTCTCTCCATCTAGCCAAGGACCGGAGAGGGGGAGGGGTGTTACCATAGTAACAGGAGTGACAGAAGGAAGAGGTGGCCTGGCTTGTGACTGCCTTCTGGCCCTTATTGAGGAGGTGATGGCTGTCACTTGTGTGTGTGAGGGGAGGGGACATTGTATTAACACACACACACACAGTATACTAATAACAACAAGATAACTAATGTAAAACATACTGTGTCCGTAAAACGTATATAGGGTAAAACATATAGAGGTTAAGAACTTTTGTGAAAGTGCACAGTTTGAAAGATATGGCAAATAGGAATCAAACCAGATGGACATCCGATATAGATGGGAGAGGTTGAGGGTAGAGGAAGGACAGGAGTGAAAACAAGCTAAATAAAACTATTGTAAAATAGACTGTATCCATAAAATGTGTATAGTATGTATTAGCTGGAAATGCAGGCCGAAGTGTTGTTGTTCACTAGTTTGCTCCAATTGGGGAGGGGTGATAGGGTTGGAGGGTAATAAAGGAAAATATATATCTAAAAAATCTGTATAAATATGCATGTATGTGTGTATGTATATTGTGTATATATATGCCCCAAAATATATGGGCGATTGGAAGTGATGCAAACATTACCTTGATGGAAGCTACAATCTGCACTATTAAGGCTGATCTACCCCCTAAAAAAATGGCATTCTCTCAACCAGCTGGTATGCATTTCACTTAACAGGTGTGCCGTCTTAAATGTTAATTTGTGGAATTTCTTTCCTTCGGAATTCGTTTGAGCCAATCAGTTGTGTCCAGTTGTGTCCAAGACCAAGTCCATATTATGGCAAGAACAGCTCAAATAAGAAAAGAGAAATTACAGTCCATTAGTACTTTAAGACATGAAGGTCAGTCAATCTGGGAAATGGCAAGAACTTTGAAAGTTTCTTCAAGTGCAGTCACAAAACCATCAAGCACTATGATGAAACTGACTCTCGTGAGGACCGCCACAAGAAAGGAAGACTCTTCTGCTGAAGAGGATAAGTTCATTAGAGTAACCAGAAATCGCAGCCCAAATAAATGCTTCACCGAGTTCAAGTAACAGACACATCTCAAAATGTTCAGAGGAAACTGTGTAAATCAGGCCATCATGGTCCAATTGCTGCAAAGAAACCACTACTAAAAGGACACCAATAAGAAGATGAGACTTAAATGGACCAAGAGACATGAGCAATGGACATTAGACTGGTGGAAATATGTCCTTTGGTCTGATGAGTCCAAATTGGAGATTGTTGGTTACAACCGTCATGACATTGTGAGACGCAGAGTAGGTGAACGGATGATCTCCGCATGTGTGGCTCCCACCGTGAAGCATGGAGGAGGTGTCATGGTGTGGGTGTCATGTTTTGTCTTAGATTGTCTTGTCATTTTGCTTTTCCTCTGTTCATTTTCCCCCTGCTGGTCTTTTTAGGTTCGTTCCCCTTTTTCTCTCTCCCTTCCTCTCTCTCTTCTCTCTATCGTTCCGTTCCTGCTCCCAGCTGTTCCTATTCCCCTAATCAATCATTTAGTCTTCCCACACCTGTTCCTTATCTTTTCCCCTGATTAGAGTCCCTATTTCTTCCCTTGTTTTCCGTTCCTGTCCTGTCGGATCCTTGTCTATTGTTCACCGTGCTGTGTCTGTGTATCGCCCTGTCGTGTCGTGTTTCCCTCAGATGCTGCGTGGAGAGCAGGTGTCTGAGTCTGCTAGGTTCAAGTGCCTTCCCGAGGCAACCTGCAGTTCTTGATCGAGTCTCCAGTCTGTTCTCGTCATTACGAGTGGAATTATGTCTTATGTTTGTAGAATTACTTTTCTGGATTAAAGACTCTGTTTTCGCCAAGTCGCTTTTGGGTCCTCATTCACCTGCATGACAGAAGGATCCGACCAAAGAATGGACCCAGCGACTACAGACGTTCGTAACACTGCCGTCGAGATCCAAGGAGCCATGCTCGGCAGACACGAGCAGGAATTGTCTGCTGCTCGTCATGCCATGGAGAACCTGTCCGCTCAGGTTTCCGACCTCTCTGGACAGTTCCAGAGTCTTCGTCTCGTGCCACCTGTTACTTCCTGGCCTGCCGAGCCTCCGGAACCTAGGGTTAATAACCCACCTTGCTACTCCGGGCAGCCCACGGAGTGCCGCTCCTTTCTCACCCAGTGTGATATTGTGTTCTCTCTCCAACCCAACACATACTCTAGCGAGAGAGCTCGGGTTGCTTACGTCATTTCACTCCTTACTGGCCGGGCTCGAGAGTGGGGCACAGCTATCTGGGAGGCAAGGGCTGATTGTTCAAACAATTACCAGAACTTTAAGGAGGAGATGATTCGGGTTTTTGACCGTTCAGTTTTTGGTAGGGAGGCTTCTAGGGCCCTGGCTTTCCTATGCCAAGGTGATCGATCCATAACGGATTACTCTATAGAGTTTCGCACTCTTGCTGCCTCTAGTGACTGGAACGAGCCGGCGCTGCTCGCTCGTTTTCTGGAGGGACTCCACGCAGTGGTCAAAGATGAGATTCTCTCTCGGGAGGTTCCCGCCAGTGTGGACTCTTTGATTGCTCTCGCCATCCGCATAGAACGACGGGTAGATCTTCGTCACCAAGCTCGTGGAAGAGAGCTCGCGTCAACGGTGTTTCCCTGCTCCGCATCGCAACCATCTTCCTCCTCTGGCTCAGAGACTGAGCCCATGCAGCTGGGAGGTATTCGCATCTCGACTAAGGAGAGGGAACGGAGGATCACCAACCGCCTGTGCCTCTATTGCGGATTTGATGGACATTTTGTCAATTCATGTCCAGTGTCCAGTAAAAGGCCAGAGCTCATCAGTAAGCGGAGGGCTACTGGTGAGCGCTACTACTCAGGTCTCTTCATCTAGATCCTGTACTACTATGTCGGTCCATCTACGCTGGACCAGTTCGGGTGCTACATGCAGTGCCTTGATTGACTCGGGGGCTGAGGGTTGTTTCATGGACGAAGCATGGGCTCGGAAACATGACATTCCTTTCAGACAGTTAGACAAGCCTACGCCCATGTTTGCCTTAGATGGTAGTCATCTTCCCAGTATCAGATTTGAGACACTACCTTTAACTCTCACAGTATCTGGTAACCACAGTGAGACTATTTCTTTTTTGATTTTTCGTTCACCTTTTACACCTGTTGTTTTGGGTCATCCCTGGCTAGTATGTCATAATCCTTCTATTAATTGGTCTAGTAATTCTATCCTATCCTGGAACGTTTCTTGTCATGTGAAGTGTTTAATGTCTGCCATCCCTCCCATTTCTTCTGTCCCCACTTCTCAGGAGGAACCTGGCGATTTGACAGGAGTGCCGGAGGAATATCATGATCTGCGCACGGTCTTCAGTCGGTCCCGAGCCAACTCCCTTCCTCCTCACCGGTCGTATGATTGTAGTATTGATCTCCTTCCGGGGACCACTCCCCCTCGGGGTAGACTATACTCTCTGTCGGCTCCCGAACGTAAGGCTCTCGAGGATTATTTATCTGTGTCTCTTGACGCCGGTACCATAGTGCCTTCTTCCTCTCCGGCCGGGGCGGGGTTCTTTTTGTTAAGAAAAAGGACGGTACTCTGCGCCCCTGCGTGGATTATCGAGGGCTGAATGACATAACGGTTAAGAATCGTTATCCGCTTCCCCTTATGTCATCAGCCTTCGAGATTCTGCAGGGAGCCAGGTGCTTTACTAAGTTGGACCTTCGTAACGCTTACCATCTCGTGCGCATCAGAGAGGGGGACGAGTGGAAAACGGCGTTTAACACTCCGTTAGGGCATTTTGAGTACCGGGTTCTGCCGTTTGGTCTCGCCAATGCGCCAGCTGTTTTTCAGGCATTAGTTAATGATGTTCTGAGAGACATGCTGAACATCTTTGTTTTTATCTATCTTGACGATATCCTGATTTTTTCGCCGTCACTCGAGATTCATGTTCAGCACGTTCGACGTGTTCTACAGCGCCTTTTAGAGAATTGTCTCTACGTGAAGGCTGAGAAGTGCTCTTTTCATGTCTCCTCCGTTACTTTTCTCGGTTCCGTTATTTCCGCTGAAGGCATTCAGATGGATTCCGCTAAGGTCCAAGCTGTCAGTGATTGGCCCGTTCCAAGGTCACGTGTCGAGTTGCAGCGCTTTTTAGGTTTCGCTAATTTCTATCGGCGTTTCATTCGTAATTTTGGTCAAGTTGCTGCCCCTCTCACAGCTCTTACTTCTGTCAAGACGTGTTTTAAGTGGTCCGGTTCCGCCCAGGGAGCTTTTGATCTTCTAAAAGAACGTTTTACGTCCGCTCCTATCCTCGTTACTCCTGACGTCACTAGACAATTCATTGTCGAGGTTGACGCTTCAGAGGTAGGCGTGGGAGCCATTCTATCCCAGCGCTTCCAGTCTGACGATAAGGTTCATCCTTGCGCTTATTTTTCTCATCGCCTGTCGCCATCTGAACGCAACTATGATGTGGGTAACCGCGAACTGCTCGCCATCCGCTTAGCCCTAGGCGAATGGCGACAGTGGTTGGAGGGGGCGACCGTTCCTTTTGTCGTTTGGACAGACCATAAGAACCTTGAGTACATCCGTTCTGCCAAACGACTTAATGCCCGTCAAGCTCGTTGGGCGTTGTTTTTCGCTCGTTTCGAGTTTGTGATTTCTTACCGTCCGGGTAGCAAAAACACCAAGCCTGATGCCTTATCCCGTCTGTTTAGTTCTTCTGTGGCTTCTACTGATCCCGAGGGGATTCTTCCTGATGGGCGTGTTGTCGGGTTGACAGTCTGGGGAATTGAAAGACAGGTTAAGCAAGCACTCACGCACACTGCGTCGCCGCGCGCTTGTCCTAGTAACCTCCTTTTCGTTCCTGTTTCCACTCGTCTGGCTGTTCTTCAGTGGGCTCACTCTGCCAAGTTAGCTGGTCATCCCGGTGTTCGAGGCACTCTTGCGTCTATTCGCCAGCGCTTTTGGTGGCCGACTCAGGAGCGTGACACGCGCCGTTTCGTGGCTGCTTGTTCGGACTGCGCGCAGACTAAGTCGGGTAACTCTCCTCCTGCCGGTCGTCTCAGACCGCTCCCCATTCCTTCTCGACCATGGTCTCACATCGCCCTAGACTTCATTACCGGTCTGCCTTTGTCTGCGGGGAAGACTGTGATTCTTACGGTTGTCGATAGGTTCTCTAAGGCGGCACATTTCATTCCCCTCGCTAAACTTCCTTCCGCTAAGGAGACGGCACAAATCATCATCGAGAATGTGTTCAGAATTCATGGCCTCCCGTTAGACGCCGTTTCAGACAGAGGCCCGCAATTCACGTCACAGTTTTGGAGGGAGTTCTGTCGTTTGATTGGTGCGTCCGTCAGTCTCTCTTCCGGGTTTCATCCCCAGTCTAACGGTCAAGCAGAGAGGGCCAATCAGACGATTGGTCGCATACTACGCAGCCTTTCTTTCAGAAACCCTGCGTCTTGGGCAGAACAGCTCCCCTGGGCAGAATACGCTCACAACTCGCTTCCTTCGTCTGCTACCGGGTTATCTCCGTTTCAGAGTAG
Source organism: Oncorhynchus gorbuscha (assembly GCF_021184085.1). NCBI lineage: Eukaryota > Metazoa > Chordata > Actinopteri > Salmoniformes > Salmonidae > Oncorhynchus > Oncorhynchus gorbuscha. Next base: position 25,912,751 of record NC_060181.1, on the reverse strand, counting down.
TCTGGGTTACCAGCCTCCTCTGTTCTCATCCCAGCTTGCCGAGTCCAGCGTTCCCTCCGCTCAAGCGTTTGTCCAACGTTGTGAGCGCACCTGGAGGAGGGTGAGGTCTGCACTTTGCCGTTACAGGGCACAGACTGTGAGAGCCGCCAATAAACGCAGGATTAAGAGTCCTAGGTATTGTTGCGGCCAGAGAGTGTGGCTTTCCACTTGCAACCTTCCTCTTACGACAGCTTCTCGTAAGTTGACTCCGCGGTTCATTGGTCCGTTCCGTGTCTCCCAGGTCGTCAATCCTGTCGCTGTGCGACTGCTTCTTCCGCGACATCTTCGTCACGTCCATCCTGTCTTCCATGTCTCCTGTGTCAAGCCCTTTCTTCGCACCCCCGTTCGTCTTCCCTCCCCCCCTCCCGTCCTTGTCGAGAGCGCACCTATTTACAAGGTACGTAGGATCATGGACATGCGTTCTCGGGGACGGGGTCACCAATACTTAGTGGATTGGGAGGGTTACGGTCCTGAGGAGAGGAGTTGGGTTCCGTCTCGGGACGTGCTGGACCGTTCACTCATTGATGATTTCCTCCGTTGTCGCCAGGATTCCTCCTCGAGTGCGCCAGGAGGCGCTCGGTGAGTGGGGGGGTACTGTCATGTTTTGTCTTAGATTGTCTTGTCATTTTGCTTTTCCTCTGTTCATTTTCCCCCTGCTGGTCTTTTAGGTTCGTTCCCCTTTTTCTCTCTCCCTTCCTCTCTCTCTTCTCTCTATCGTTCCGTTCCTGCTCCCAGCTGTTCCTATTCCCCTAATCAATCATTTAGTCTTCCCACACCTGTTCCTTATCTTTTCCCCTGATTAGAGTCCCTATTTCTTCCCTTGTTTTCCGTTCCTGTCCTGTCGGATCCTTGTCTATTGTTCACCGTGCTGTGTCTGTGTATCGCCCTGTCGTGTCGTGTTTCCCTCAGATGCTGCGTGGAGAGCAGGTGTCTCAGTCTGCTAGGTTCAAGTGCCTTCCCGAGGCAACCTGCAGTTCTTGATCGAGTCTCCAGTCTGTTCTCGTCATTACGAGTGGAATTATGTCTTATGTTTGTAGAATTACTTTTCTGGATTAAAGACTCTGTTTTCGCCAAGTCGCTTTTGGGTCCTCATTCACCTGCATGACAGTGGGGGTGCTTTGCTGGTGACACTGTGTATGATTTATTTAGAATTCAAGGCACACTTAACCAGCATGGCTACCACAGCATTCTGCAGCAATACACCATCCCATCTGGTTTGCGCTTAGTTGGACTATCATTTGTTTTTCAACAGTACAATGACCCAAAACACACCTCCAGGCTGTGTAAGGGCTATTTGACCAATAAGTAGAATGATAGAGTGCTGCATTAGATAACCCAACCTCAACCCAATCGAGATGGTTTAGGATGAGTTGGACCGCAGAGTGAAAGAAAAGCAGCCTACAAGTGCTCAGCATATGTGGGAATTCCTTCAAGACTGTTGGAAACAGCGCAGAGAGGATATTCTTTGCTGCTTGCCTCTCCAGGCACCATATGCCTGAAGCCACAGACTTTGGCCAAACTGATGTTTCTGAAAAGGAATTCAAAGCTACTGTAGACTGAGTCTAAGGCATTTTTCATTTAATTTGTATTTAATCCTAAGTAAGTCACATCCTATATGTGCAGTTGATAGAATATAATGATTTAATACAATGAAATGTTGTTTCAATGCTGGGCGCTTAATGTCCCTGACTCCCTACCATCCTAGTGTGACGCACTAGCAAATGCTTCGCAATGTATTTCTTTGTAGAATTTAGTCTTGAAATAATTGAAATAATATAGCCTAAATAATTCATTTCTGTTCCTTCTTAGGCTCCCTGTCTGCCTCCTGACCTACTTAGAGTGTTTAGATGCTGTTTAATATGACATGTCGCCTATTTGAAATTGTGAGCGGTTCATATACTTGTCATTCAAATCATATGGTTTGGTTTCAATACTTCAAAACCAAATAGTAGGTCCAGGTAGTCACAACAATAGATGGGTGTTGGTTCAATTGTGAATCGAGCGAATTTGGAGCAGCAGTTTTTCCCGTGAGTGCAGAGCGGTTGGAAAGGACATGAAGCACCAGATACACAGCTCCATGAGTAATGAGCTGGATTTCCTACAGCTCAACTCCTCATATACTCTGCACAGCTGTAATCGCTGCCAAAGGTGCTTCTACTAAATATTGACTCAGGGGTGTACTTATGTAATACTTATGTAAATGTTTGTATTTCATTAGCAAGATTTTCTAAAAACATATTTTTACTTTCATTATGTGGTATTATGTGTACATGGGTGAGAACAAAAAACGATTCAATCCATTTTGAATTCAGGCTGTAACAAAAACAGAAAGAGGAGTGAAGATCTTGAATGATGTTGCTTTAATTACTTAACACTACTTCCTACATTTGCCATCTATACTTTACAATAGGAATACAGTTTATACTTTATTTAAAAAATGGAACTGTTAGGAACAACCATTATTATTTCCAGTACTCTCATTGAACTAGATAGCATTCAGTGTTATAAAAGCTACTCAAGGCCAGGAACTGCAAATAACAAAGAGCAAGGGGATCCACCTCTAGCAGAAAGACTATTTCAATCAAGAAACCTCACATTCCCGCTCTCTTTCTGTCTCACTCCTAGGGGAATGCTGAAGACAGAGAGAAAAAGAAGGAATGTGGAAATCATAAAAGAGAGGAGGAAGGTAACCTAGGTAACGGTCGAGAATGTGTGATTCGAGGGTGACTAGCCTGCGTGCCAAAGAGGAGTGAAACAGAGGAAGAAAAACTGTTACCTCAAACAAGTAATTCACACACGCACAAAGCCAGCACCACCCACCCAGTACATCACTGGGGCCAAGCTTCCTGCCATCCAGGACCTCTATACCAGGTGGTGTCAGCCGAAGGCCCTAAATATTGTCAAAGACTCCAGCCACCCTAGTCATAGACTGTTCTCACTGTTACCGCATGGCAAGCAGTACCAGCAGGCCAAGTGTAGGTCCAAGAGGCTCCTAAACAGCTTCTACCCCCAAGCCATAAGACTCCTGAACATCTAGTCACATGGCTCCCCAGACCATTTGCATTGTCCCCCCCCCTTTTACACTGCTGCTACTCTGTTATCATCTATGCATAGTCACTTTAATAACTCTACCTACATGTACATATTACCTCGACCAACCGGTGCCCCCGCACACTGACTCTGGTACCCCTTGTATATAGTGTCAATATTGTTATTTTATTGCTGCTCTTTAATTATTATACTTTGATTTCTCATTCTTTGTATTTTTTATATATTTTTTTCAAACTGCATTGTTGGTTAAGGGCTTGTAAGTAAGCATTTCACTGTAAGGTCGACACCTGTTCGGCGCATCTGACAAATAACATTGGATTTGATTTTACTCAGCAATGTCACGGCAATTTTCAACTATGTACTCAAATGGAATAAAAAGTGAACATGAATAAACCGAAGAAAAACATACAAAGGACATTTAGATTCAAATCCCTCCGCTCTGCCTTGCCCTGTGCTGCTGGGGACCGAAAGGTTTACGCTTGACCTATGATGTGTCATTGCAGAGGGGATTTTAAAAAACACCTGAAGAGAGGAGCGCAACATGCGGACGGCATATAACAAGTATAGGACAAAGCGAGGGAGGAAGATAAGGAGAAAGATAAAAGAGAAAGATAATGAAACAAAGATGCCCCCCGCACATATGACACCACCTGTTCCCCTAAGGACAGATTGCATTGTCATGTCTGTGCGTCGCTGAAGAGAGCACTGAGGTCTCTTGTCACTAACGAGCCAATTACTAAGCAACCAGGCATCTACACTGAACAAAAATGCAACATCTAAAGTGTTGGGCCCGTGTGTAGGTCATGAGCTGAAATACAAGATCCCAGTCACTTTCCATACACACAAAAAGCGTCTCAAATTTTGTCCACAAATGTGTTTATATCCCTGTTAGTGAGCATTTCTCTTTTGCCAAGATAATCCATCCGCCTAACAGGTGTGGCCTATAAAAAAGTTGATTAAATAGCATGAGGGGGACAATAAAAGACAACTCTAAAATGTGTAGTTCTGTTACACAATGCCACAGATGTCTCAAGTTGAGGGAGCATGCATTTGGCATTCTGGCTGCAGGAATGTCCAACAGAGCTGTTGCCAAAGAATTCAATGCTAATTTCTCTACCATAAGCCACTTCGTTTTAAGAGAATTTGGCAGTGTCTCCAACCAACCTCACAACCACAGACCATGTGTAAAGCATTGTGTGTGCAAGTGGTTTGCTGATGGTGGCAGTGGGGTTATGGTATGGGTGGGCATAAGCTACAGATAACAAACACAATTCCATTTTATTGAAGGAAATTTGAATGCACAAAGATACCGTGGCGAGATCCTGAGGCCCATTATTGTGCAATTCATCCCCCGCCATCACATGTTTCAGCATGATCATGTACGGCCCCATGTCGCAAGGCACACAATTGTTGGCAGTGCAAAATTCCTAGAAGCTGAAAACATCCGTTTTTTTTCCGTGGCCTGCATACTCACCAGACATATCAGCCATTGAGCATGTTTGGGATGCTCTGGATCGAAATGTGAGATAGCGTGTTCAGTTCCTGCCAATAATCAGCAACTTTGCACAGCCATTGAAGAGGAGTGGGACAACAACTCTTTGTGAAGGAGATATGTCGTGTTACATGAGGCAAATGGTGGTCACACCAGACACTGACTGGTTTTCTGATTCACGCCCCTACCATTTTTTTCAAGGTACTGTATCTGAGCAACCGATGCATATCTGTATTGTATTCTCAGTCATGTGTTATCCATAGATTAGGGCCCAAAGAAAGTATTTCAGTTGACTGATTTCCTTATATTTACTGTAACTCAGTAAAATCTGACATTGTTGCATGTTGCATTTATATTTTTGCTCAGTGTCCAACTGGGGTAAGGTGTTTAAGGTCAAACATATTACGTCCTTTTTTCGTGCAAAGTATTTCAAAATAACGTATGCTTTGCTTTGTTTAATCCGATGCAACATCTTGAAGCTACAGCATGCATGTTCATTCTTTCATATTGGTTGCAGTGTTTTGTCTTAAGGTCTTGTAGTCAACATTAAAGTCTCCATTCTATCCCGTTGTCTTCATATCTCTAATCCGGTGACCAGGCTCCCAGTCTTCAAGATGAGTAAAAAACCCTGCTTCACTGGACATAATAATAGGGAACATCCTGCTCCCCCACCCCAGGGAGTTGGTCTTCAGGCTCAGGGGGAGTGTCCCTGTCTCTCTTCCCCAGCAGGAGGCAGCATGCTGGGCCACGACCTACCCGGATGACGGCTCCCTGGTCCTGAAGGCTCCACGCTTCTGGAGCATTTGTCTCAGAACAACCCCACACCACAGAAAGTATGCGCTCGCGTGCTCCCTTCACCATGGTGATGGTCTGATCTGGCCACATACTGTAGGGAGAGAATGTTTCCAAATGGAAAAGAGAAATTGAAAAGCATTTCCATTTGACAAATTCTGTTGGTTAAAAAGAAAAAAAGATCCCTTTTCCTTCTTTAATGCCCACTGAACACAACCTCTTACAATGTAATGTCCTTGGTGATTTGACCCTTGGATGAAAGAATATAATGTGACATTGAGGCCTTTACTTCTTATACATTGAACTTTAATTGTAAGTCTCTGTTCGTGAATTGTGATCTACAAGGCACTAGCATGGCAGTAAATACCAGACTAATCTTTCAATTACAAGCCCATTTATTTGCAAAACAAACAAAAAAACAAAAACTACCAAGATAAAATCAAAACAAATTGGAGGGTTGCAAACTTCTGGGCGAGTTTCTTGCCCATGAATAAGACCCCTTTTGATACCGGAGCTTGATATAAAATAGAGTCACAGTCCAGGTCTGCAGTGTTGTACAATGATGTTTAAGTCTTTACAAAAATGGTTCTGTATGAGTATAAACATTATGTACATCTTGTAGGTGGGATCTCAACACAGCATGAGGAATCAGTTTGCCAGATATCAGATTGAGAAAATGTTATATTTCCAACACAACTAAAATAAACTCGAAAAAGGCAATATGTTCCTGGCTGACAGTTCTTCCTATCAAATCATCAGCTCTAGCTCCTTTTATGATTTTTTTGAACCCATCCATAAAGCATCCTTGCCACATTACTCTTCCCACATCAGAAACAAAGAATTACTCCAACTACCTCTACCACGCTCTCAATCTATTTCTCAAAGTCAACAACACACTTTTTTCATGAATATTCCCTGAATATTAATACATGTCATCAGGTTGACTCATTGATCCTGCTGGGTGAGACCCCACTGTGGCTTTAAGCAGGGGGTTAAGGGTCAGGGGGATTAAAGGTCAAGGGTCACTATGAGGGGGGGTCATCTCCATGGATAGCCTTGTACTTGGTCATCTCCTCTGGAAACACCTTCCCCAGCTCAGAGATCAGCAGGCTCTTGAATTTCTGCAACCAAAGACAGAACAGAGGGGTCAGAGATTGAAGCTGTAGATGATTTACTGTTATTTAGTCTGGATCTTTATGGTTCTGATGGTAATAAGACAGTATAATGGGGTTATACTGTATATGCTTAGGACACATCTTAGAATGCATTATTTAAAACATATTTTTTATTTTATTTAACTAGACAAGCCAGTTAAGAACAAATTGTTATTTACAATGACGGCCTACCGGGGAACAGTGGGTTAACTGCCATGTTCAGGGGCAGAACAACAGATTTTTACCTTGTCAGCTATTCATTCCAGCAACCTTTTGGTTACTGGCCAAACACTCTAACCACTAGGCAGCCTTACAATCACACCCTAATGCATTGTACCAGAAGGCTTTGACTAAAAGTGTAACCAAGACTATTTGTCATTAAGTAATTTCCTCAAAGTACTGATCTTCAATTTATAGGCCGTTATTAGGCTTGAATCTACTGCCACTTACCGTCATGGTGTCAATCTTTCCTTTGACCTGCTCGTTCTTGGCCAGGGCCCTTTCCAGACACTCCTTAGTGTACAGCTGGGGGTTACGCCCCTGGTCTATGTATCTGACAACACAAGACAAAACATCAGTTGAGTTAGGCTGAGGGTCTGTGACCAAGTGGAGATCTGAGGGAGAGAAAGTGTTGGTACATGGGTGACTGTCCTTCAGTTATGCTCACCATAGTCTAGCGTGGCCATCCTCTGAAAACTTAACTATTGGATTTTGCATTTGAATGAGAGCTAGGGATGGGCATTTGAAATGGACTTCACTACTAAAATAATATATTTTTGGGGCTATCCGGATCGTCAAAATGCATACCTTTCCCTAATGTCAATAAGCATGGTCTATTGCTGTTTTGGTTAGTAATTGTTGTCTTATTTCACTGTAGAGCCTCCAGCCCTGTTCAATATGCCTTAGCTAGCCCCTATGTTCCACCCCCCACACTAGAGGTCTACCGATTAAAAAAAAAAATCGGCAAGGCCAATTAATTGGGTCCAATTTCAAGTTCTCATAATCTGTATTTTTGGACGCCGATTATGGCCGATTATATTGCAATCCACGAGGAGACTGCGTTGCAGGCTGACCACCTGTTACGCGAGTGCAGCAAGGAGCCACGGTAAGTTGCTAGCTAGCATTAAACGTATCTTATAAAAAACTATCAATCTTAACATTTTCACTAGTTAACTGCACATGGTTGATGATATAGTTAATTGTTTGTGAATTTATCATCGAATCACAGAATACATAGCCAAACGGGTGATGATTTAAGAAAAGCGCATTTGCGAAAAAAGCACATTCGTAGCATCAATGTCACAAGTTATAACCATATCGAGCTCTGTGAAACTAGTTACCACAAATCTTTATATTGTCCATATTGTAACAAACTTGTGGTTGCATAGCAGCACATTGTGTAACATTACCACGGGGATCAAATACATTTTTCCCTCACTGTATATTAGCTTAACTTGTAAAAACGAATATTATACAGTGCCTTAGGAAAGTATTCAGACCCCTCTTCCCACATTGTTACTTTATAGCCTTGTTCTAACATTGAGTTACATTTTTTAAATTTAAATATCTACACACCATACTCATTTAATAGCACCCGCAAAACACCAATCTCAATGTCAACAGTGAAGAGGTGACTCCGGGATGCTGGCCTTCTAAGCAAAACTAATGCGTGATAGTGAGAAGGACAGATGTCGTGTGGGAAAACTGCTGTTTTTCACTCGATCTGTCCAATTTATCGCCTCTAAAATGTAAATAAACACTATAAAGAGTTTATATAATGTGTCATGACATGCCTATTTGAAGGTTTGTGTCGAATTTGAATGGGGTTTTTAGGGAGGTGCTAAAATGATCTTAGAAGTAAACAGTGGCTTTGAGAATGATGATCGCATGCAGTGATGACGCAAAAGAATGGCTAGTTTTCCCCCCCTTACCCCCGTCACTGTCCATTTCCTGTTTCTAAAGAATGGCTAGTTTTCCCCCCCTTACCCCCGTCACTGTCCATTTCCTGTTTCTAAAGGATGAGAGAGATTGTAAGACAGAAAACATTTGCTTTGTGTGTGCTGTACGTTACACTACATGATGTAACGGAGGGTCAGTTTTCTAAACTTTTCTCCAATACTATAGAGCCATAACCATGTTGATCAACGCTTGAATAGAAACGTAATTCACACCCCAGGTTATGAAGTCAACACAGTCGCTACAGTCCCATTAGTTCTTTCCTGCCTCATTTGAATGTCACGTTGCGCACATTTGTACGGAATAGGGTGAGTTTATGTTACACACAATAGCCCATAATGACAAAGCAAAAACAGATTTTTAGAATTTTTTGCACATAAAAAAGAAAAAAAAACACACAAATACCTAATTTACTTAAGTATTCAGCCCCTTTGCTATAAGACTTGGAATTAAGCTCAGGTTCATCCTGGTTTAATAGAAAATCTTTGAGATGTTTCTACAACTGGATTGGAGTCCACCTGTGGAAAATTAAATTGATTGGACATGATTTGGAAAAGCCCATAAAGGTCTACACTACCGGTCAAAAGTTTAAGGACACCTAATCATTTCAGTTTTTTTTTCTTTTTACTATTTTCTACATTGTAGAATAATAGTGAAGGCACCAAAACTATAAAATAACACATATGGAATCATGTATCATGTGTTAAACATCCACCCTTTGCCTTGATGACAGCTTTGCACACTCTTAGAATTCTCTCAACCAACTTCACCTGGAATGCTTTTCCAACAGTCTTGAAGGAGTTCCCACATATGCTGAGCACTTGTTGGCTGCTTTTCCTTCACTCTGCAGTCCGACTCAACCCAAACCATCTGAATTTGGTTGAGGTCGTGGGATTGTGGAGGCTAGGCCATCTGATGCAGCACTCCATCACTCTCCTTCTTGATAAAATAGCCCTTACACAGCCTGGGGGTGTGTTGGTCATTGTCCTGTTGAAAAACAAATGATAGTCCCACTAAGCCCAAACCAGCTGTGATCGCATATCGCTGCAGAATGCTGTGGTAGTCATGATGGTTAAGTGTGCCTTGAACTCTAAATAAATCCCAGACAGTGTCATCAGTAAAGCACCCCACACCATCACACCGCCTCCTCCATGCTTCACGGTGGGAACTACACATGAAGAGATAATCCATTCACCCACATCTCACAAAGACACGTGGTTGAAATCCGAAAATCAAAAATTTCGACTCCAGACCAAAGGCTAAATTTCCACAGGTCTAATGTCCATTGCTCATGTTTCTGGGCCAAAGCAAGTATCTTCTTATTTTTGGTGTCCTTTAGTAGTGGTTTCAATTGGATAATTGGACAATGAAGGCCTGATTTACGCAATCTCCTCTGAACAGTTGATGTTGAGATGTGTCGGTTACTTGAATTCGGTGAAGAATTTATTTGGGCTGCAATTTCTGAGGCTGGTAACTCTAATGAATGTATCATCTGCAGCAGAGGTAACTCTGGGTCTTCCATTCCTCCTCGCGAGAGCCAGTTTCATCATAGCGCTGATGGATTTTGCGACTGCACTTGAAGAAACTTTCAAAGTTCTTGACATTTTCTGTATGTCTTAAAGTAATGGACTGTTGTTTCTCTTTGCTTATTTGAGCTTTTCTTGACATAATATGGACTTGGTATTTTACAAAATAGGCCTATCTTCTGTGTACCCCCCATACCTTGTCACAACACAACTGATTGGCTCAAACACCTGATGAAGGAAAGAAATTCCACAAATGAACTTGTTTAACACTTTTTTGGTTACTACATGATTCCATATGTATTATTTCATAGTTTAGATGTCTTCACTATTATTCTAAAATGTAGAAAATAGTAAAACTACAATCAGTTGACAGTGCATGTCAGAGCAAAAACGAAGCCATGAGGTCGAAGGAATTGTCTGTAAAGCTCCGAGACAAGACTGTGTCGAGGCAGAGATCTGGGGAAGGGTCCAAAAACATTTCTGCGTACCAAAACATTTCTGAAAGTCCCCAAGAACACAGTGACCTCAATCATTCTTAAATCGAAGAAGTTTGGAACCTCCAAGACTCATCCTAGAGCTGGCCTCCCAGCCAAACTGAACAATCGCGTGACAAGGGCTTTGGTAAGGGAGGTGACCAATAACCTGATGGTCACTATGACAGAGCTCTAGAGTTCCACTGTGGAGATGGAAGAAACATTTAGAAGGACAACCTTCTCTGCCGCACTGCACCAATCAGGCCTTTATGGTAGTGCGGCCAGAAGGTAGCCACTCAGTAAAAGGCACATGGCAGCCCGCTTGGAGTTTGCCTAAAGGTACCTAAAGACTCTCAGATCATGAGAAACAAGATCATCTGGGCTGATGAAAACAAAATTTCAGCCCAAAGACTTAAGGCCAAGCGCCATGTCCTGAGGAAACCTGGCAACGTCCCTACGGCGAAGCATGGTGGTGGCAGCATCATGCTATAGGGATGTTTTTCAGCAGCAGGGCCTGGGAGACTAGTCAGGTTCTAGGGAAAGATGAATGGAACAAAGTACAGATCATTGATAAAAACCTGCTCCAGATAGCTCAGCACCTCAGACTGGGGCGAAGGTTCACCTTCAATCAGGACAACGACCCTAAGCACAAAGCCAAGACAACGCAGGAGTGGCTTCGGGACAAGTCTCTAAATTTCCTCGAGTGGCCCAGCCAGAGCCCAGAATTGAACCCCATCAAACTTCTCTGAAGAGAACTGAAAATAGCTGTGCAGCAACACTCCCCATCCAGCCAAGCTTGAAGCATCATACCAAAGAAGACTTGATGCTGCTTTAACAAAGTACTGGGTCTGAATTAGAGTTCGACCAACTATGATTTTTCAACGCCGATACCGATTATTGGAGGACCATAAAAGCCGCTGCCGATTAATCGGCCGATTTTATTTATTTATTTAATTTGTAATAATGACAATTACAACAATACTGAATGAACAGTTATTTTAACTTAATATAATACAGCAATAAAATCAATCAAATAATGCAAAAACAAAATGTTGGAGAAGAAAGTAAAAGTGCAATATGTTCCATGTAAAATATGTGCCATGTAAGAAAGCTAACGTTTCAGTTCCTTGCTCAGAACATGAGAACATATGAAAGCTGGTGGTTCCTTTTAACATGAGTCTTCAATATTCCCAGGTAAGAAGATTTAGGTTGTAGTTATTATAGAAATGATAGGACTATTTCCCTCCTATAACATTTGTATTTCATTAACCTTTGACTATTGGATGTTCTTACAGGCACTATAGTATTGCCAGTGTAACAGTATAGCTTCCGTCCCTCTCCTCACTCCTCCCTGGGCTCGAACCAGGAACACATGGACAATTAGCGCGCGCTAACTAGCTAGCCATTTCACTTCGGTTACACGAGCCTCATCATCTCGGGAGTTGATAGGCTTGAAGTCATAAACAGCGCAATGCTTGACGCACAATGAAGAGCTGCTGGCAAAACGCACGAAAGTGCTGTTTGAATGAATGTTTACGCGCCTGCTTCTGCCTACCACCGCTCAGTCAGATACTTGTATGCTCAGTCAGATTATATGCAATTTAGGACACGCTAGATAATATCTAGTAATATCATCAACCATGTGTAGTTAACTAGTGATTATGATTAAATGTTTTTTTAGAAGTTTAATGCTAGCTAGCAACTTACCTTGGCTTACTGCATTCGCATAACAGGCAGTCTCCTTGTGGAGTGCAACGAGAAAGAGGCAGGTCGTTATTGCGTTGGACTAGTTATGGTTGCAAGATTGGATCCGCCGAGCTGACAAGGTGAAAATCTGTCGTTCTGCCCCTAAACCCACTGTTCCTAAACCGTCATTGAAAATAAGAATGTGTTCTTAACTGACTTGCCTAGTTAAATAAAGATTAAATAAAAGGTGTAAAAAAAAAATAATAATAATAATAATAATACATAATAAATAAATAAATAAATACAAATAATTTTTAAGAAGTCGGCAAATCGGTGCCCAAAAATACCGTTCCGATTAATCGGTCGACCTCTAGTCTGAATACCTGGGTAAATGTAATTGCATTTGAGATATAGCTATATTAGCAAAACAAATCTAAAAAACAGTTTTTGCTTCGTCATTATGGGCTATTGCGTGTAGATGTATGAGGGAATAAAATGATTTAATCAATTTTAGAATGAGGCTGTAATGTAACAAAATTCAAGAGGTCTGAATACTTAACGAAGGCAATGCAGGATACGATAAAATATTCTGTCAAACCTTGAAAGACTTTTTTTTTTACAAATGTAGGTTATTTTCATACTTATTTTGTTTAGGCTATTTAACAGCTTTCAGAAAGTATTCATACCCCTTGACTTTTTCCACATTCAAAATGGATTACAATTGAGATTTTGTGTCACTGGCCTACACACAATACCCCATAATGTCAAAGTGGAATTGTGTTTTTGGAAACGTTTACAAACTAAAAACAAATCATAAGCTTAAATGTATCGAGTCAAGTATTCAACCCCTTTGTTATGGCAAGCCTAATGAGTTCAGGCGTAAACATTTGCTTAACAAGCCACATAATAAATTGCATGGACTCACTCTGTGTGCAATAATAGTGTTTAACAGGTTTTTTTTAATGACTTCCTCATCTATTTACCCCACACTTACAATTATGTGTTAGGCATCTCAATTGAGCACTGACTTTCAAACACTGATCCAACCAAAGACCAGGGAGGTTTTCCAATGACTCGCAAAGGGCACCTATTAGTAGATGGATAAACATCTTAAAAAGCAGACATTGAATATATCTGAGCATGGCGAAGTTACTAGATGACAATTTCGATGGTCTATAAATACACTCAGTTACTACAAAGATAAAGGCTTCCTTCCTAACTTAGTTGTGTCATGAAGTTGGCCTGAGTGGGGGAGGTTTATGACCCCCATAAATACCTTTTCCCTTTTTCCTCTCTCTACTCTACCGATGTGACTATTGAAAATCCCTTGGTTAACATTGAGAGAGAATCTGGTGACATCAAAAGATGGGAATGGAACCATATTTCGGTAAATCCAACCAGAAAATATGCGTTGGTACTAAATGAATTTGATGCCAGATCAGTTGGCGTCTGAGACATTATTACTGATGATAGGACGACAAACTGTATCTTGGAAAATCTACACATTCAAGTTGTCAGATTCACCTTCGGCTACATCATGTTATGGATATGCTTGTCATTGGCAAGAACTAGGGAGTTTAAAATAAAAAGAAACTGAATAGACCTAAGTAAAGGGAAAACCCTAGAGGAAAACCTGGTTCAGTCCATTTTCTAACACACTGTGAGAAATTCATCTTTCAGCAGGACAATAACCTAAAACACAAGGCCAAATCTACACTGGAGTTGCTTACCAAGACAACATTGAATGTTCCTGAGTGGCCTAGTTACAGTTTTGACTTAAAATTGGCTTGAAACTATAAGGCAAGACGTGAAAATGGCTGTCTAACAACGATCAACTTGACAGAGCTTGAAAAATGGTTTAATGAATAATGTGCAAATATCGCACAATGCTGGTGTGCAAAGCTCTTAGAGACTTACCCAGAAAGACTCAACTGTAATCGCTGCCAAAGTTGATTCTAACATGTATTGACACAGGGGTGTGAATACTTATGTAAATTAGACATTTCATTTTCAATACATTTTAAAAAAAAATCTAAAAACATGTTCTCACTGTCATTAAGGGGTAGTGTGTGTAGATGGCGGAGAAAAAAAAGGTGTATATTTAGGATTTGTACCGTTTGATAGGGAAAAAGGCATAGCCTAAAGATAATAGACTTATTCATTTTTAGCCTAAGCCAATGTTCATTCAAGTGCTAGAAAGAATGTTACAGGCCAAACGTCAGTATAGGGACAAAGTGGTGGAAAGCTCCAAGTTCCTCTGCGTACACATCACTGGCAAACTGAAATGGTCCATCCACACAGACAGTGTGGTGAGAAGGTGCAACAGCGCCTCTTCAACCTCAGGAGGCTGAAGAAATGTGTCTTGGCACCTAAAAGCCCTTAACTTTTACAGATGCATAATTGAGAGCATCCTGCGAGGCTGTATCACCGCCTGGTACAGCAACTGCACCGCTCACAACCGCAGGGCTCTCCAGAGGGTGGGGAGGTCTGCCCAACGCATCCCTGGGGGCAAACTACCCGCCCTCCAGGACATCTAAAGCAACAGATGTGTACAGGAAGGGAAAATCATCAAGGACATTAAACCCCCGAGCAACTGCCCGTTCACCCCACTATCATCCAGAAGGTGGGGGTCAGTACAGGTGCATCAAAACTGGGACAGTAAGACTGAAAAACTGCTTCTATCTCAAGGCCATCAGACTGTTAAATAGCCATCAGTAACACATTAGAGGCTGCTGCCTATATACATAGACTTGAAATCACTGGCCACTTTAATAAATAGAACACTAGTCACTTTAATAATGTTTACATATTTTACATTATTCATCTCATACTGTTTTCTATTCTAATGTATCTTAGTCTATGCCGCTCTGACATTGCTCGTCCACATATTTATAGATTCTTAATTCCATTCCTTTACTTAGATGTGTGTATTGTTGTGAAATTGTTAGATATTACTGCACTGTGGGAGCTAAAGACACAAACTCTTCGCTAAACCCGCAATAACATCTGCGAAACATGTATGTGACTAATACATTTTGATTTTGTGCTAAATGATCATTTGTTTATCTTTTACATGAATGCACAATTCATAAGTTATTGAAAATAACGTTTGAGACAACTCAGACACCGACTCATCATTAATTCATTTTTTGGTCGCGCTTTTTGAAAGTGCCGCTGCGGGAGCATATGACCGATGGCCGATGGCCTGTTGTGCGGGACATTAATAAACACGGACAGTATTACTATAATAAACACTGACAATATTACAAATATTAGTTTATCATTTTAACTTGTCAAAGTAACATTTACTGCAACTTATTGACAGTAGCCTGTGTGTTGGCATACAGTCCCTTGCGAAAGTATTCGGCCCCTTTGAACTTTGCGACCTTTTGCCACATTTCAGGCTTCAAACAAAGATATAAAACTGTATTTTTTTGTGAAGAATCAACAAGAAGTGGGACACAATCATGAAGTGGAACGACATTTATTGGATATTTCAAACTTTAACAAATCAAAAACTGAAAAAATGGGCGTGCAAAATTATTCAGCCCCTTTACTTTCAGTGCAGCAAACTCTCTCCAGAAGTTCAGTGAGGATCTCTGAATGATCCAATGTTGACCTAAATGACGAATGATGATAAATACAATCCACCTGTGTGTAATCAAGTCTCCGTATAAATGCACCTGCACTATGATAGTCTTAGAGGTCCGTTAAAAGTGCAGAGAGCATCATGAAGAACAAGGAACACACCAGGCAGGTCCGAGATACTGTTGTGAAGAAGTTTAAAGCCGGATTTGGATACAAAAAGATTTCCCAAGCTTTAAACATCCCAAGGAGCACTGTGCAAGCAATAATATTGAAATGGAAGGAGTATCAGACCACTGCAAATCTACCAAGACCTGGCCGTCCCTCTAAACTTTCAGCTCATTCAAGGAGAAGACTGATCAGAGATGCAGCCAAGAGGCCCATGACCACTCTGGATGAACTGCAGAGATCTACAGCTGAGGTGGGAGACTCTGTCCATAGGACAACAATCAGTCGTATATTGCACAAATCTGGCCTTTATGCAAGAGTGGCAAGAAGAAAGCAGTTTCTTAAAGATATCCATAAAAAGTGTTGTTTAAAGTTTGCCACAAGCCACCTGGGAGACACACCAAACATGTGGAAGAAGGTGCTCTGGTCAGATGAAACCAAAATTGAACTTTTTGGCAACAATGCAAAACATTATGTTTGCCGTAAAAGCAACACAGCTCATCACCCTGAACACAACATCCCCACTGTCAAACATGGTGGTGGCAGCATCATGGTTTGGGCCTGCTTTTCTTCAGCAGGGACAGGGAAGATGGTTCAAATTGATGGGAAGATGGATGGAGCCAAATACAGGACCATTCTGGAAGAAAACCTGATGGAGTCTGCAAAAGACCTGAGACTGGGACGGAGATTTGTCTTCCAACAAGACAATGATCCAAAACATAAAGCAAAATCTACAATGGAATGGTTCAAAAATAAACATATCCAGGTGTTAGAATGGCCAAGTCAAAGTCCAGACCTGAATACAATCGAGAATCTGTGGAAAAAAACTGAAAACTACTGTTCACAAATGCTCTCTATCCAACCTCACTGAGCTCGAGCTGTTTTGCAAGGAGGAATGGGAAAGAATTTCAGTCTCTCGATGTGCAAAACTGATAGAGACATACCCCAAGCAACTTACAGCTGTAATCGCAGCAAAAGGTGGCGCTACAAAGTATTAACTTAAGGGGGCTGAATAATTTTGCACGCCCAATTTTTCAGTTTTTGATTTGTTAAAGTTTGAAATATCCAATAAATGTCGTTCCACTTCATGATTGTGACCCACTTGTTGTTGATTCTTCACAAAAAAAATACAGTTTTATATCTTTATGTTTGAAGCCTGAAATGTGGCAAAAGGTCGCAAAGTTCAAGGGGGCCGAATACTTTCGCAAGGCACTGTATATTATTGGCTGTTTGGTTTGCAAGAAGGGATTTTCTGACGGCACAATTTACTTTGCCAACACTTTGGTCAAGTAACGCAGAAACGTACCATGTGTGTTTATACTTCCTATTCGATTAGTCTATCTCTCTCATAACTATACTATGTTTTTATTTAGGCTATTTTCAAACAACTGTCTGAGTTGGAACTCTGTTAGGCCTATAGATTAATTTGATGGTTGATCATGAAAGAGTAGGTTATGCCTAAGCCAACAAGTCATCTTCAAATCGAATGGGGAGAAAAAGGGAAATTACGATTTTAAAACAATAAACCAGACGACAGAGTGCCCGCTGTAAAAGGCCCATGATCAGACATTATGGGGGGGGGGGGATCACAGGCACTGTCTGACAATTTGCACTGCTTTGGATCTCTCCTCTCTTTGTACAATGTACATTGTCCTCTTGCCTGATGCTAATATTCTAACTACCTTATATGTATTGAACATTTAGGCTATGGGGAAAAGGGTATAGGCCAATTGGCATGTCGCCCTGCTGTGTGCTCGTTGGTAAAATCGTCCAACCCTAGTGGCAATGTGTCACTAGTTTCCATCATCTTCCTGAGAACTTCCCCAGGCTTTCAAAAGTAAACTACAGATCTAGACATGGAAAGTGTATGTTTAAGTTGGAACATCTACTCACTCAAAAGCCTCGAGAGGAACGTTAATCTCATGTAGCTGCTGGCGACATTTCTCAATGTCCTGCAGTCCCGTGATCATGTAGTTTCTGAAATGCACAGGAGTAGAGACGTTTCAACAACTACCAGGCAAAATCATCAACCACAACTACCAAACAACTAACTTACTACCTCAACATGACTGTCAGCGTTTAACCTAATCTGCAAACTGGTCATCTCTGTATGCAAGGAGATACCTACTGCAGCCCTCATCCTCCACCTGTTCTGACAGCCACATTCTGTTAAAGGTCACCAAAGCACACATATCTCTGGGTCGCTCCGCTTTTCAGTTGACTGCAGCTAGCGACTGGAACCTGCTGGAACAAACACTCAAACTGGACAGTTTTGGCTCTTCATTCAAAGACTCAATCATGGACACTCTTACTGACAGTTGTGGCTGCTTTGCGTTATGTATTGTTGTTTCTACCTTCTTGCCCTTTGTGCTGTTGTCTGTGCCCAATAATGTTCGTACCATGTTTTCTGCTGCTGTCATGTTACGTTGCTGCTACTATGTTGTTGTCATGTGTCGCTATCACGCTATGTTGTCTTTGGTCTCTCTTTATGTAGTGTTGTGGTGTCTCTCTTGTGATGCGTTTTTTAATCCCAGTCCCTGTCCCTACAGGAGACCTTTTGCCTTTTGGTAGGCAGTCATTGTACATAATAATTTGTTCTTAACTGACTTGTCTAGTTAAATAAACGTTAAAGAAAACAATATGTGCAGTCTTTTATACCCTTTTGTGTGTCTATGACCGCGATGTGCAACTTTAGTCCTCGGGGGGCTGATGTCACTTTTTCCCCAGTTCCAAACTAACACGCCTGACTCCATTTAAATAAACTCATTATTATCTTCCGCTTTTTATAAAGTGTGACACCACTCCGGCCCCGAGGACTGGAGTTGCCCATCCCTGGTCTATGACATTGACTGTACTAATTAGCTATCAACGTAGCTAACTAACTTAACTATGTGGAGGCTAGCTAGCATTGGTTAACCATAATCTTACTTTTGTAAACAACTCGTGTATTGATAACTTGGGGAGTTAGTAGTAACATCTTTAAGTGGCTAGCTATGATGGCTAGTAATACTAGAAACACCTAGCTAGCTAACTGGCATCACTTACAGTTTTTGGTTGAGTCCTGTTTGACTGCTAGGTTGAAAGTCGCTAACGATAATTCCCATCTGTCGAATATTTTCAACGAACTTCTCGAGATGCTCCTCGAGGTTATCAAATTTCTCAGCCATGTCGCCAACAAAACGTTATGTGTTCATTTCTCATAAACATAAAATATTTGTGAAAATATAAAACCCCAGACAAATCCCTTTGTCAATTCATCACAATGCTAATCACTTCCCAGACCCCCATGGGGTCGTCACTAGTTACCACAGCCACAAGGGGCTCATTAAGGCTAAACCCCGCCTATTTCTAAAATGTATCTTCTTAGAATCTGATTTTAAAACAAACATTAGCCCCAACATTACCCACACTGATAACCTCACGTCTAACATTAAATTAATATCAAAAAACACATTTTTGTTTTCAACCATTTACTTTGTGGCTGTGGTAACTAGTGACAAACACTCCCATGGCATACTGCTTTACGGAAGGGTGAGAGTCAATCATTGGCGAATGTGTAGTTGCCGTAGCGACACACTGCCGTCTGCTGCTCAAGATTGCCGCAAAGCGTCGTGTTCTGAAATGTCGAAACATTGTTGCAAATAACATTGATTTTAAAATGTATCATCCTCACCATGCATGTGTAATGCAGTGAATTTGCCTGCATATATGTATAGTTTGGTGGACAATGTTATGTAAATGTTTTCGATGAATAAAAGCAGTGCAGTGAAACATTAAAATATACAAAATATAAAATAGAGTAAAATACTTTGTAGGCTACTTAGGGATTTGAGGAATGTGGGAGGGTTTGTTAGAATGGCTCGTTTTTATTTTCTTAGTAGTACAGGATTAAGATAGGAGGGTTTAGTTTCTCTTAATGTTTGTTTCTTTATGAATTTAGTTTGTATTTCTGAGGCTGAAGCCACTTTGTAATATAATAGCCTTAACATTAGGCTATAGGCTACACTAAATATATCCCCACCTCTCTTGTCCTGTTAGGGTAGAACATAAACATGAATAAGCTACAAAATAATTTAGAGGACCAGTTATTTCCGTTTTGGAATTGGAATTTGGTTTAGGGTGAAGTATGCATGAGTGGGACAGTTTTTGGTAGATAGCAATGAAGACGATCAAAATCAGTTTACCCCTACTCTAGTGATGCTAATTTCAATTAAGGTCTTATCTAAATGTTTATGATCAAACAACTTGAAAATGTATTATTCAATGGATGCTACAACCACTAAAAGAACACCAGACCCATACGTGTGCTAAAGCATGGCTTTCAGTGTTAGTGGGACACTTTAGTAAATGAACTGGGACACTATTTTTCTCATTGGAAATACATTAGTGTTCCACTTGACCTCACACTTGTCATGAACTCATCAATAAGACTTTGTAGAAGCTTGTAGATAACACACTCTGTTTTTACAATTTTGTGACAATAACCGTTTAAAACAAACCTCTCCATGCCATTGGAAAATGTATTTGAAGACATTCCAAGATCTTGGTGAAAATCTAACTAAGGGAGTCTGTACAGCTTTTATTTGATCCCGAAACACCTCTACTATCCCCCAAATTCTGTCCCCGTTCATAAATGTAGACTCTTTTCTATCCTCCATTTCTTACATGTCAGGTGCTTGCTTCCTTTCTTTCTTTTCCTACCCTTATTATATCCCCCTGATTCCTTCAACCGTCATCATATGATGTTTATTTACTATATAGCATCTAAAATCGATTCAGAGATTAAACTAAAACAACATATTTCAGTGTATTTATATAATATCTAATGAAGGGAAATACATTTACATTTATTAAAGGTTTGTTTTGTAGCTGAAAAGGTCCCACTATTCAAGCACAATTCAGAGGAAGTGGAACAGCACTAAAAATCTAATTTCATGAAATATAATAACTTTTTACATGAATGGTTATTAAATACTGAGCAAAAATATAAACGCGACATGCAACAATTTCAACAATTTTACTAAGTTACAGTTCATAAGGAAATTCTGCCCTAATCTATGGATTTCACATGACTGGGCATAGGTTCACCCACTTGGGAACCAAGGCCTACCCACTGGGGAGCCAGGCCCAAACAATCGGAATAAGTTTTTTTTCCCACAAAAGGGATTTATTTGACAGAAATACTCCTCATTGTCGTCAGCTGTCTGGGTGGCTGGTATCAGACGATTCCTCAGGTGAAGAATTCAGATGTGGCGGTTTATGGTAGAGAAATTAAAATTCAACTCTCTGGCAACAACTCTGGTGGACATTCCTGCAGTCAGCAAGCCAATTGCACGCTCCCTCAAAACTTGAGACATCTGTGGCATTGTGTTGTGTGACAAAACTGCACATTTTAGAGTGGCCTTTTATTTTTCTGTGTATAGATCATAAAAGACCACTGGATCTTTTATGTCAGCTCATGAAACATGGGACCAAGACTTTACATTTTGCGTTTATATTTTCATTCCGTATATATTTTTAAACACTACAAATAACTACTAATTTAACACAAAAAGCTAGATTGTTGAATTATAATTGAAAGAATCACAGCCCTGTCAATCTAGCACAAGGTTTCATAAAGTGCCTTGCAAAAGTATTCATCCCTCTTGGCGTTTTTCCAATTTTGCATTCTTGAGGGAAAATCTTCCAGAGATTTGAGACTAGGGCGGAGGTTCACCTTCCAGCAGGACAATGACCCTAAGCATACTGCTAAAGCAACCCTTAAGTGGTTTAAGGGGAAACATTTAAATATCTTGCAATGGCCTAGTCAAAGCCCAGACCTCAATCCAATTGAGAATATGTGGTATGACTTAAAGATAGCTGTACACCAGCAGGACCCATCCAACTTGACGGAGCTGGAGCAGTTTTGCCTTGAAGAATGGGCAAAAATCCCAGTGGCTAGACGTGCCAAGTTCACAGAGACATACCCCAAGAAACTTGCAGCTGAAATTGCTGCAAAAGGTGGCTCGACAAAGTATTGACATTGGGGGAGTGAATAGTTATGCACGATCAAGTTTGAGTTTTTTTGGTCTTATTTCTTGTTTGTTTCACAATAAAAAAATATTTTGCATCTTCAAAGTGGTAGGCATGTTATGTAAATCAAATGATACAACCCCCCCCCAAAAAATCAATTTTAATTCCAGGTTGTAAGGCAACAAAATAGGAAAAATGCCAAGCAGGGAGAATACTTTCGCAAGCCACTGTATGTATGGCGGTGTTTCATGAGTTTTAATGGGTCATCCCATCTAGGAAACCTGACACACTACAATGACGTCACACTAACCCGCAGCTATTTGTTCATACACAGAACACATTCAGGAGAAACCAAATAACTTTTGTTGTGCATGGGTTGCAAAATTACCATAGTTCAGTACAATCTAACGAAAATGTACCAGTACACCTGATGTCCCACTAATGCTGACATAACCCTGCTTTCTGAATTGACTGGAATTTAAATGGAATTGTCCCCAGCCCTGAGGCATATAGGCCTATATTACGGGAGTGGGAAAAGCTCTTACGTATCGGCTATGATAGGATGACATTGGCTGAGAAGCCCAGCCCACTTTCACTTTCTCCTGTTTCGTCCACATCTATCCCCCTCTCTCCACATCATTAACCATTCAAACCAGGTAGAGCAGCGGAAGCCAACCCACGTCTGGCCGGTCGTCCCTTTCCGCTGCTATTTGTGTGTGTGTGAGCGCAGCGAGCTAACGAGGATTGTGTGAGTCCTCGCCAAGGATTAGCGGGGTTGGTTCGTCCTCAGTAACATTAGAGACAGTGTCGCGGCAGCTGCAGTTAAATCAAAGGCTTTAGCTCGCTTTGTTGGATGGTAACCGTTTAATATCCCTCTCGATCCACTGTAATAGCTGCTGTCAATGCAGCTGAAGACTCGCATTTTCGTCGCATAGGTTACACGAGGACATTGAGGGTTTAATTTTTCCGAACGGAATTAGAAATGGTAAATCGATGTGTATATTCAAATAGAGGTGGTGTACTATGTGTGAATTATAACCGTTTATAAGAGTAATAACAGTGTAAATGCATATTTCAAAGCAGCTATCTATTCTGTACCCTATGTAGTTTATTGGATAATAGCAGCGATATTCAGCAGCCATTGATCGCCACTAGGAATGCAGTCAATTTCTACAACACAGTCAGTCCACTACGCTACTATTGAATAGGATTATTTTATCTTCAGTGGCAGATTCATTAAACTGCAAAACGAATAGACAGCAGTTCATCGGTTTATTAATGGTGTGTGTGTTTTTTCAGTCGGACCTCGTCAGAATGATGCACTGAAGAAGGAATAGGCTACGTGCAAGCGTCTGTCCAGAGGCTGCAGTATAGCTGAGGGATTGCGGTGCAAAGGTTTTTTTTTACGGTTTCACCGTCTAACATCAGTGGTTGGCTATAAAGGGAGAATCGTGAATCTCGATCCCCCTGCGCTCGGCGGAGACATAATGGCCACTCTACTGCGTAAAATCGGTCTGATTCGTCTTCACGACCGGGACACAGAGGACCCCAAGCATCACCAGGGCTCGCTAAAGGGGACCAAGGGGAACACCAAGAACAACACCAAGCAGCACTCTCAGACCACCAACGAGACCAACAACCTCCTCAGCACCCCCGAGATAAAAGCGAAGAAGCTGGATCAGCACAGCAGCAAGGACAAACCGTCCGTAAAGGATAAGCAACAGGCCAAGGACACCAAGGAGAAACAGCAGATGGGAGGCGGAGGAGGAGGAGGTGGGATCGGGGTTGGGAAATCAGCGACCAGTGCCTCGATACCACCACTAGCCCCTCACCGGCAGCACTGCACCCAAGTCCGGACGAGAAGACTCATGAAGGAACTCCAGGAGATCCGGCGGTTGGGAGACAACTTTATAACGGTCGAGCTGGTCGACGACAACCTATTTGACTGGAACGTCAAGCTCCACCAGGTAGACAAAGACTCGGCGCTGTGGCAGGACATGAAAGAAACGAACACCGAGTTCATACTGCTGAATGTCTCTTTCCCCGACAATTTCCCCTTCTCCCCGCCTTTCATGCGGGTGCTCACCCCCCGGTTGGAAAACGGGTACGTGCTGGATGGCGGAGCGATATGTATGGAGCTGTTAACCCCCCGCGGATGGTCCAGCGCCTACACAGTGGAAGCCGTGATGAGGCAATTTGCCGCAAGTCTCGTAAAAGGACAGGTGAGGATCTATTTGTTTTATTAATGCATGGGTCTCTATCCCCCAGTCCCTTGTGCGTGTTGTTTTGAAACACTAGACGCAGTGGACGGTAAAGTCTTGGTGTTGAATGTTGACACTTGACATTCATGCGTCATGCGCAATGTTTAGTGTAACCGTACTGCGTAAAAGCTGTCAATGTAGTAGCTTACCCGTGTTCATATCTGCCAAACTGTGTTGAATCGGAATGTTGTTTTATTGTGATACAGATCTCATATTGTGAGACCTATTTCTCTCCCCCGTCTCAGAGAGAGAGGGCGAAGGAGAGAGAAGCAGAAATCTATCTCCACATTTTAGACGTGATTCATCTTTAGCTGTGACATTACAGCCGCCATTTCGCAGCTGTGCTCTGAATGTTCTCTACTCTGTGTGAGATTCATATTCATCCTCCTACCTTTTCATCGGAATGCATCATCCTTTATCACCTCCAGAAATCCTCACCGTTAGTGGGGAAAATAAATGTCTAACATAGAATGACAAGGTCACTCCAAATCATTTGATAAATGGCGAGATATGGAATAGGTGAGCATGGGAGTTTAATTTCGTAATTTATCTTGTTTGGTAATATTATTTATTATTTTTTGTGGTTCATTTTAGTCACAACACTTCTCAATTGACAGTAGGTTAACCAATCAGCTGAGCAGCCTGACTTGTTAGCCACCTTTTTGCATCATTTCTTTGAACCATACAATTATTGAACTCATCATCGATCCAGGGAGCTCTAACAGTTCTCACGGGTAGTTTCTTAACAGGTGCATTTGTGCATGACAAGAGGAACTTATGTAAAAAATATCAAGGACCCCCCCCCCAGCGACATAAGAGGGGTTTATTTTTTACCTTTACTTTTTAGTTGCAGTTGAAGGTTGCAAGTGACATCATCAAGCAACTTTGCTGTTACATGAAGCAACTCAAACCCGATTAAAATTGCATGCAGCAGTCAATCAAATTGAAGCTGCTTGTTTGAGAATTCTAAACTCACACCATGTCATCTGCTGCATTACATTGTGGTTTCACAAAGTATTTGTTTATCCAACCGTTTGGTTATTGTAACAGCAAGCATATAAAATAACTGCAGCCTGTATAATTTAGCTAGGTAGCCAAAATGACATTGCAAACACATCACAGCTCGCTAGCTTGCAATGAGCTAACCAGGCAAGCAATGATATAAACTTAGCTATCATAGTTAATGGTGGACAATTTCAGTGGAAACTGGTCAGTTGAAATTGATTCACTTAGCAATTACATTTATTGACTGCTAAACCATGTACAATCATTTTTATACATCTCCTGAATAAAAGTGTCTTGATCTGTCAATCATGATCATGGGTTCATACCTCTTTAAGGAATACCTAGGATAGGATAAGTATCCCCCCCCCTTTAAGATTTAGATGTACTATTGTAAAGTGACTGTTCCACTGGATGTCATAAGGTGAATGCACCAATTTGTAAGTCGCTCTGGATAACTGGATAAGAGCGTCTGCTAAATGACTTAAATGTAAATGTAAATGGGTTGTGCTGCTCAGCACTGACAGCTGTGTTGACATGACAACCGGGTCGGAATCCCGAACCTTCGAATGGATCATGTGACAAAAGTCTCGTTGCTTTTTATTTTTGTAGTAATTTTGACCCCTTTTTTGCCCCAATTTAACGATATCCAATTGGTAATTATAATATTGTCTTATCACTGCAACTCCCCAAAGGGCTCGGGAGAGGCGAAGGTCAAGTCATGCATCCGATATCGGGATGTAAAGAGACACCTAATCATGATGTCAATATATATTACTGCATTGAGACCGCACTTGCTAGAAAGTAACAAAAAGCTAAACCAACAACCACACAAACTGAAATTGGAGGAAAATGAGGGAAAAAACAGCAACTTTTGTTTGATTGAGTGACTTTCTTGTTGGTGTGTGTGCCTGCTCGGCCGAGCTCAGCTGTGCCGCTTGCGGCTCCGCCTTAGCCGGCTGCTGCGTGTGTGTGCACCCATCACTTGTACCCCTCCCCCCGCCTCTCAGTCCTCTCTAGCCTCTCGGTCTTCAGCAGCAAGTGAAGTGAATGTATTAATTTGGTTCCTTGTTGTTCTCCTTCAAATATTATATTTTACTTTGGATAATTTATCATTG
This sequence comes from Oncorhynchus gorbuscha, assembly GCF_021184085.1. NCBI lineage: Eukaryota > Metazoa > Chordata > Actinopteri > Salmoniformes > Salmonidae > Oncorhynchus > Oncorhynchus gorbuscha. Next base: position 25,886,436 of record NC_060181.1, on the reverse strand, counting down.
CATGAGCTTGGGCTCCCGAGTGGCGTAGCCGTCTAAGGCACTGCATCTCAGTGCTAGAGGCGTCACTACAGACCCTGGTGCAATTCCAGGCTGTATCACAACCGGCCATGATTGGGAGTCCCATAGGGCGGCGCACAATTGGCCCAGCGTCGTCCAGGTTAGTGTCTGGCCGCGGTAGGCCGTCATTGTAAAAAATAATTTGTTCTTAACTTACTTACCTAGTTACCTTACCTAATAAAATAAATTGTCACGGGTGTGTGTACTGGTAGCGAAGTCAGGTGCAGGAGAGCAGAGAGTTGTGAACAGGCTCACACTTTATTATTGCAGGAGCAAACAGCAGACGGACGACGCAACTGCGTCAAAACCTCCAGCAAAAATGGCAAAAGTGCAAAGCGCGAAAACAGTCATAAAAGCTATAGTTTACCAAATAAACATACTTAGTGAAAATAAACATGGAAAACCAGCCTGGCGCATCACATAAAACACGTAACACAAAACACGGCCTCGGGGGCGACCCGTAGGGCGAGGTGCAGGGCGATTTGCCGGAGACAGTGGAACTACCGCAGCAGTTCGGTGTCCAACACGTCCGCCACCGGAACCCAGTACCTCTCCTCCGGACCGCACCCCTCCCACTCCACGAGGTACTGTAGGCCCCTCTCCCGACACCTCAAATCCAGGATGGAACACACAGTGTACGCCAGGGCCCCCACGATGTCCAGAGGGGGCGGGGGAACCTCCCGCACCTCAGACTTCTGGATTGGACCAGCCACCTCGCCTGAGGAGAGACACATGGAACGAGGGGTTAATACGAGCAGCGTCCCATGTCTCCTCCGCGCGCCGGAACCAGTCGTCCACCGCATGAGCCTCGGTCTGACTCTGATGCCAAGGAACCAGAACCAGCTGATACCCCAATACACACTGGAAGGGGGTGAGGTTAGTGGAGGAGTGGCGGAGTGAGTTCTGGGCCATCTCTGCCCAGGGCACAAACACTGTCCTCTCCCCCAGCCGGTTCTGGCAATAGGATCTCAGAAACCTACCCACATCCTGGTTTACTCTCTCCACCTGCCCATTACTCTTGGGGTGAAAACCTGAGCTAAGGCTGACCGAGACCCCCAGACGTTCCATGAACGCCTTCCAGACCCTCAATGTGAACTGAGGATCCCGATCAGACACTATATCCTCAGGCACCCCGTAGTCCTGTTAAGACTTGTGTCAACAAGGCCTCCGCAGTCTGTAGGGCCGTAGGGAGACCGGGCAAGGGAGGAGATGACAGGATTAGAAAAACAATACCACACAATGACATGGGGGGAACAGAGGAATATATATACACAATGTGATTAGGGAATGTAAACCAGGTGTGCGGGGAACAAGACAAAACAAATGAAAAATGGAGCGGCGATGGCTAAAAGGCCGGTGACGTCGACCGCCGAACGCCGCCCGAACAAGGAGAGGAGCCGACTTCGGTGGAAGTCGTGACATAAATAGAAAACATGAGAGACAGCATAAATTGGCGTCAACTAGCGACAAATTCAGCAACCAACAACTACTTTCCTTGGAAAATGGTTGGCAACACTGGCAGCATCTTCCGACGACGTAACGTGATGAACATTCATTTCTCTGGTCCTTCAACAATGTTGCAGTCATGTCGCATGTGGTGCTGTGCTGTCAAAACGTCCTTCATGTTTCTAGTTTAATCAGCTGTTTTCAGACACTGATACTGTTCAATTTGGTTGTTATATTGGCAGATTTGCTAGCAACAAACTAAGTGCTAAGTGTTTCATTTGCAATGCGATCTCCTCGACTCCTGCAATGAACAGTGTCCTGACGAGGTAGCAAATGTTCAAAACCAGGCATTGTTATGGTCAGATGTATCCAAATAGATGTTGCTACAAAACAGATGTTGCTAAACAAACGTGAATGCTGCTACTTTGCTGTTATTCTGGCTCAGGTTGACGTAACTGTGTTAGCGGAGTTGGCTAGTTAGCAAGCAACCGTTGGCTGGCAACGGAACATAAAAAACGAACGATGTACATATCGAAATAACAAAAATAATTAACAACTGGTGATAGAACATAGTGGAAAGAGGAGAAAGTATGAATTCATTATCAAATTGAAAATATACCCGAAAACATGTTATATTTACAGGTATATAAGCGGGATAAACGCCTCCGTTCTGTACATTACCTTGGAAAATGAACTCTGCGACGTCTATTATTTACAAGGTAATTGACAGAACATTGGCGTTTATCCCGTACTCTGTGTGTACAAAACCTTAAGAACACCTTCCTAATATTGAGTTGCACCCCCTTTGCCCTCAGAACAGCCTCAATTCGTCAGGGCATGTATTCTACAAGGGGTCGAAAGCGTTCCACAGGGATGCTGGCCCATGTTGACTCCAATGCTTCCCACAGTTGTGTCAAGTTGGCTGGGTGTCCTTTGGGTGGTGGGCCATTCTTAATACACACGGGAAACGGTTGAGAGTGAAAAACCCAGCAGCATTGCAGTTCTTGACAAACTTAAAACATTGCACCTGACACCTACTACCACCCTCAGAATGGCACACATACACAATCCATGTCTCATCAACAAACAAACAAATCTTTAACCCCCCCTTAATCTACACTGATTGAAGTGGATTTACAAGTGACATCAAGAAGGGATCATAGCTTTCACCTGGATTCACCTGGTCAGTCTATTTCATGGAAAGAGCCAGTGTTCTTATTGTTTTGTACACTCAGTGTCGTATCATTTCAAATTATATAGTTACATTGACACATATGATGTGGTCACAACCGTAAATGCATGGGCAATGTAAAGAAGAACACCCAAAGAGATCCATAGCAAAGACATCGATAATCTAGATTGGTGTTGGTCACATCATCTCAAATATTTAATTTGACTTAATATATTTGTCCCTAATGATGCATTGTGAGCAGCAGGCCCACCGCCTGAGGCCTTAGGCCTGTGAAGGAGACTCAACTATCATGGCTGCTACTGGAAATGCTCTCCTGGGGAATTGGTGATCATTATTCTGCTTCAAGGGGGACATTTTTGCCTTCAGAATGCAGTTAAATGCTGCTCAATCAATCACATGCACAAACACAGTAGCCTACACACGCACACACACACACACACACACACACACACACACACACACACACACACACACACACACACACACACACACACACACACACACACACACACACACACACACACACACACACACACACACACACACACACACACACACACACACACACACACACACACACACGCGCGCGCATCTTGATTAGCAGTTTGTTTTTTCCATCTTATCTGTGATTACACTCTGATGGGGTGATATTAAAAGGGAGACAGAGCGTGTGAGAGAGAGAGAAAGAGAGAGAGCAGCTCTGCAGTCAGTGTACACTAATTACATCCCAGTGCCTTCCTCCTCCAGTTTGCTAATGAAAACAATATTGATTAATTATGCAAGCTTGAGCGTGCACATGCGTCTTTGCTTGTGCGTTTGTATGTGTATCCTGATTTCCCATGTGAGTGGTTTGCCACATACCAAACGTGAAACTAACACAGTAATTCCTACTTGAATGCTACTAGTAATGCTACTCTGTGGTCTCCTGCATGGGAGGATGATATAATTACTGAATAGAAAGACAATACATTCCTATGGTTTCCCCATTGCTGTGTACTAGACTAGATTGAAGTTGAATGAAAAAAGTGCTGGTTCTTTAATTTTACAGTACCAGAGTTAATATCCAAGTGATTATTCTATAAGCGGTACTCAAGCAGTAGAAAATGTGAGGTGCACCACTCCAATTCAAGTACTGCATGGTCTTTAGGAGCGGTTTGGCCTTGTCTGATTATCAGTGTTATCATACATGTTATCACAGCTATTTGGGTCAGTGGTCATGACCATGAAACTAACCACATCCAGAGAGGACCATTATTGAATTAAGACCAAATTTACTCTGAAATGTTTTACCTTTCTACACTTCATCTTTTGTCAGGAAGAGATTAGTAAAAGTCTATAAACAGTTTATAAACCCATACCCTCTATACATTTATTTGTATGATGCACAGCTACAGAAAATGAACTATAATAGATGTAAACTACTTATAAACCTATTACAAACCCTTTATAAATACAGTACCATGTCAAAAGTTTGGACAGACCTACTCATTCAAGGATTTTTCTTTAGTTTTACTATTTTCTACATTGTAGAATAAAGTGGATACATCAACATTATGAAATTATAAATATGGAATCATGTAGTAACCATAAAAGTGTTAAATACATCAAAATAGATGTAATATTTTAGATTTTTCGAAATAACAACCCTTTGCCTTCATGACAGCTTGTACACTCTTGGCATTCTCTCAACAAGCTTCACCTGGAATGGTTTTCCAAAAGTCTTGAAGGAGTTCCCACATATGCTGAGCACTTGTTGGCTGCTTTTCCTTCACTCTGCATTCCAACTCATCCTAATGGAAACCACACATGCGGAGATCATCCATTCACCTACTCTGCGTCTCACAAAGACACGGCGGTTGGAACAAAAAATCTTGAATTTGGACTCATCAGATCAAAGGACAGATTTCCACCAGTCAATGTCTCTTCTTATTGGTGTCCTTTAGTAGTGGTTTCTTTGCAGCAATTCGAACATGTAGGTCTGATTCACACATTATTCTCTGAACAGTTGATGTTGAGATGTGTTTGTTACTTGAACTCTGTGAAGCATTTATTTGGGCCTCAATTTCTGAGGAAGGTAACTCTAATAAACTCTGGGTCTTCCTTTCATGTGTTGGTCGGTCCTCATGAGAGCCATTTTCATCATTGCGCTTGATGGTTTTTGCGACTGCACTTGAAGAAACTTTCAAAGTTCTTGAAATGTTCCAGATTGACTGACCTTCTTGTCTTAAAGTAACGATGGACTGTCATTTCTCTTTGCTTATTTGAGCTTTTCTTGCCATAATATGGACTTAGTCTTTTACCAAATAGGGCTATCTTCTGTATTCCACCCCTACTTTGTCCAAACACAACTGATTGGCTCAAACGCGTTAAGAAGGAAAGAAATTCTACAAATGAACTTTTAACAATTGTTAATTGAAATGCATTCCTGGTGACTACCTCATGAAGCTGGTTGAGAGAATGCCAAGACTGTGCAAAGCTGTCGTCAAGGCAAAGGGTGGCTACTTTGAGAAATCGCAAATAAAAAATACATTTATTTAACACTTTCTTGGTTACTTACTACATGATTCCATATGTGTTATTTCATAGTGGTGATGTTTTCACTATTATTATACAATTTAGAAAATAGTAAAAATTACGAAAGACCCTTGAATGAGTAGGTGTGCAAACTTTTCACTGGTACTGTATATTTGCATGTTGCACAAGCTACACACAATCAGACATGATGTGTTGACATCACATCACGTCATATTGCAATTCCAGTATATCTGTTTGCATATTGCACATTAATCTCCACAGTCAACAAGAAGTCTTCAGTGATATGTTGTTGTGTTGATAATATGTCCACCTCTCCAGTCCCATAGCATGTTTATTCATCTTGATCCTGTTCTCTGGTACATGTAGCTCGGTGTTATGCAATCATCCCAGGTTCAAATCCACTTCCCAAGATGCACTGGGGCACTGAGCGGAGCGTCGCCTGGCCCATTGACTGATCTCCATTCACAAGATTACCCATCAACCACTTCACTTCACACAATGGACAAGTGTGTGTCCCACTGGACGTGAGCAAGCGAGGGAGGGAAGGCTTAAGTGAACTAGATAAACAATGACAGACTACTGCAGTGTACAGCCTCAACACACTCTGGATGCAAATACAACCTCACCAAGACATCCGCACGTACACACACACACACACACACACACACACACACACACACACACACACACACACACACACACACACACACACACACACACACACACACACACACACACACACACACACACACACACACACACACACACACACACACACACACACACACACCTGTCCTCTCTCTGACTCCCTCCCTCTTAACATTAGAGAGTTAATTAAAGCTCAATTTCCTCTTTTTAATTCTCAAATCAAAGAGCTTTTAGAAAGGCTGCCCATTTACCTCACTGAGCTCATGAGTGCTCTCTTTCGACCTCTGTCTCTCTCTCTCTCTCTCTCTCTCTCTCTCTCTCTCTCTCTCTCTCTCTCTCTCTCTCTCTCTCTCTCTCTCTCTCTCTCGTCTCTCTCTCTCTCTCTCTCTCTCTCTCTCTCTCTCTCTCTCTCTCTCTCTCTCTCTCTCTCTCACACACACACACACTCTCATTCTCTCTCACTCTCTCTCTCTGTGTTTTCTCTCTCTCTCTCCATCTCTTTCCTGCTCCCCTCTCTCTCTCCATCTCTTTTCTGCTCCCCTCTCTCTCTATATATCTCTCAATGTTATTTCTGTCTCGTTTAAGCATCTGCCTGGACATGCCCTAAGGCAGGAATGAGTTATTTCTGTCCCTAGTCTGTCCACACACACCACCACTGCAGCCTGTCCCCTGGCAAACATAGGCACCCTGGCAAGGGGGAAGTTAATACCCAGTGCACAGGTCAGACAGGGGACGGAAATAATCGTCACACAGCTAAGGGGAAGGAAATAACTGCTGTGGTGGCTAGAGGGACGGAAATAATCGTTGCACGTTAATGTGTGTGCTGACCGATGGAGTGATATTGTTGATTGATGCAATGTAAGCCACATGGTCATCAGTCTCTACATTGCTCTCTTCCAGGCAAGGTGGATTAGGGGAAAGGGGAAATAAGGCCTTGCTCTTAAATGGCTGTGATATCCAGTTTAATTCAATCAGTGCAAGACAATTCAGGAAATTGGTTCAAATTTAATTGGTTAATTGGTCATAATTGATGAGATTTTAGAGTTTCTGCTGTGCATACGTGCGTGTATGTGTGTGTGTATTGTCATTGGTCTAACAATGGGTGTGTGTTAATCCACTGGCCAGTCTCCCTGTCAGTCATCTATGTATATAGAAATCCGTGGTTGTAACAGCGGCAACTGGCACATAATATAATATTATTCAGACATGGACAGGATTACACCAAGCTAACGATTAGGTAGGCAAGCAGTTGACCTTTCACCTCTTAGGAAGGGGTCCTAGGTTTCAGGAACTCAGTGATTTATTCATAAGAAGGTTGTGTCTGTCTCGACGACTGAAGTCTTTTCTGGATTCCTCTGCCTGGTAAAATACCAAACGTTTTTCACTTTTCCAGTCATTCTAGTCGTTTTGAGAGAAAAGGGTAGCCTTTGAGCGAGCATATCAATAGTCTATGGGAGACTCTCAATTGCATACTCATTGCGTCCTCTCTCCTCTCAAAAAAAAACATTGGATGAGAAAGTCAGAGGTCCCCCCCCTCTGACCTTCTCCTTCAATGGGTTTTGAGAAAGAGGCGAAGAGAGAGGAGAGAGAGGACGCGAGGAGCATGCAATTGAGATACTCCCTATAGTGGGCCTACCACTCTAACTTTTGAGACACAGCCTTAGTCCTGAGCTGATGATCCTCCTGTTCTTATTATGTTCCTGTTCTAATCTGTCTGAGTCACTTAGTCTCATTAACCAGCTCAGTCAGACATGGAAACTGTGTTGCTAATCACCTGACCACTCAGCATTATGATCTCATCCTACTCACCCCCAGCATCCTCAAGACACAAAATGGCCGACCAGACACACAAGCCCTTCATTTGACACAAAAATGGCTGTATCTGAAACAATCTCAAGTTCTACATGAAGTGCAACACTTCTGACCAGAAATGACATCCTAAGGTATTGAACAATATAAGGAATAGGGTGCCATTTCAGATGCAGAGAGTCAGCATCATGCACTACTTTTCACCAGAGCCATGAGGAGATTTCTTGATCCCTATGACCCAAAATGACGTCTAGACACTTAGCCGCTCTTTAATACATTACTTTTTAATGTGGTTTAAGTGTGACCAATGGAAACTGATTTAACATTGTGGTGGCAAGGAGCCATTCTGGCCTGTGTTTTCTCAGCACTTCTCTCTCTCTCTTTTTCTCCATGCCTGTGTGTACGTGGGTGTGTGAGTTGACTCTCCGACACGTTATGCTCCAGAGGTGAATCATAAATTAGATGATGTAATTTAAAACAATTCACGATGCCTCCAAAGGCAGAATCAGCCGTGCATCTTATATTAGCTTTAGTATGCCCCTTATTGTGCCACTGAGGCTAAATATTCACATTTTTAAGATAAAGTCAGGGACTTTATGTTGTGTTATTTTGTTCTCCCACCCACACAATGCTCTTTAGAGAAGACTGAGCCACTGTTGCTAAGAGATCGATGAGCTTTAGTGTCACATGCACCGCCTACACTCTCTCTTTTCTTATTCTTCTCTCCCACATATATTATTAGCCTTTGTGTGCGAGGAAAATACAGTTGTTGCTCTTTTATTACCAAGATGGAAGATGGTGGTTGGGTGAAAATACTTGACGTGTTGAATGCAGATGTAATGTACTCATTATCTATCTCTCTTTCTCTATAGTATCAGTGATTGGTTGAGGCAATGAATTATGTAAATACTGTACTAATCATGTCTCTCCCTCTCTCTCCCTTTCTCTCTCCGTAGGGGCGTATCTGCAGGAAAGCAGGGAAGTCCAAGAAGGCTTTTAGCCGCAAAGAGGCAGAGGCCACCTTTAAGAGTCTGGTGAAGACCCACGAGAAGTACGGCTGGGTCTCCCCCCCTGTGTCTGACGGCTGAGGAAAGAGGTTGGCCATGATGCTAGCTAGCCATGCTAACCACGACACACCACGCTAATTCAACTCCTCCTCCTTCTTGACACTACAGCTCCACCGCTCCAGTTGTTTTGTTTTTAGTTTTTGTTGTTTCAATCACCTCACTGAAACTCTTCAGAAAAATGAACAAACGAACGCTCGTCATCGAGGTCTACTTCTTCACTTTGCCGATCATTGCCATTATCAAGTCGTCATTTCTCCACATCCTTCCAGCGCTGCACTCCTCTTTCCCTCGTTCCCTCCCTCCTTCACTTTCTCTTTCTCTCCCTTCGGCTGAGTAGAGGGTTCAGAGTGAGGTGTGTCTGTCAGTGGAGGGTGTGTCAGTGGAGTGTGTGTCACAGCGGGCCATGGATTGGGTTTCCGACACACACACACACACACCCACACACACTGAGGGACATTCAGACAGACTGTGTGGATCTACGGGTAAAGACTGTGAAAGACTACTGCGAAGAGGGCAATGTATTCTCCTCTCCAACCTGTACCCCACCTTCCCTGCTCACCTTCCCTCCTCTCCTCTTCTCCTCTCATCCTTCTCTCCAAGCTGACACCACACTGCACTGAACTGTAGTCAAACTTTCCATCCCCTCTGCCTGCTTGATCATTTACCTACAAACCAGCCTGTTGATGTTTAATAGACTGGCTGTGCAGGACGGCAACTCACGCATTCACCCCTTCCTTTTCTCTTCTTTTTCCCTCTGTTCCTTTCTTTTCCTTTTGACTGTGCTGTTTTTCACAGTTCAATGCAACATGAAGATTGTAATGTATGTAGAGCTGTGCTCTCTATCTCTCTATCGTCCGTTCTCCTCTCTCTCATTGTCTCCCTCTTTGTGGCTAAATGTAGACCTCACTGTGTTTGCATACATGGTTATTGATTTCTAATGGAGAAAAAACATCACTTGTTTTATATCCAGAGACTCTGTACGATGAAGAGAATGGCAGTCAACTACAGCGCTCTCTCTCCTCTCTCCCCTCTCCTCTCTCTCTCTCTCCCCTCTCTCTCTCTCTACTCTTTCTAGCTCTCTCTTAATCTCTCTCACCTCTCACTCTCTCTCTCTTTCTCTCGTCATATTATCATATGTAGGAGAAGACCAGCAGCTATAATTCCCATGATTTAGATATCAGATGGTCGAGCTAATAACCAGGCACATGAAGGGTGTGTGTGCTTTCATGGATGTGCGTGTCTCAACATGGCTTTTCATTGTGTTCCTATGTGATGGTAACTGTACGATGCTGATCTCTTTACCGTCAGTATGCCAGTAATGGTATTAGTACATTATTACTGTATGGAGATGTTGTTACAGGGGTAATGATGATGATGTCCTGACCAGAGGAAATGATCATCTCTACTAGTTCCCCATGGGATTGTACACCACACACTTCAGAGTGGCTATTTTGCATCGGCACATCACACACACACTCCTCAATATTTAGCGCTGATATTCATATGTGCACACACACACACGATACCCCTAATGAGGATGAGGATGGACAAAGCAGAGCCCTGGTGAGGATGGAGTGGTGTAATAATAAACGAGTGTCCTCTGAGAGATGAGCGTGTCTCAGTGAGCTCCTGATTGATGTCTGGATGAGAGGGAGGAAGAGAGGGAACACGGGAGGAAGAGGAAGAGAGAAGGGTGCGTGGCAAGCTTTGATGTTTCCCGCCGGCTTCTCAAAATGTCAGCTGGAATCCAAAATGGCTGAAGAGAAGCGTGTGTGTGTGTGTGTGTTTCATAACAATTACACACACACACACACACACACACACACACACACACACACACACACACACACACACACACACACACACACACACACACACACACACACACACACACACACACACACACACACACACACTCTCTCTCTCTCTCTCTAGCCTCCAAGTCACTCCTATGCCGTGCATTATATGTGTGGCTGTGAATGAGCACTACAGAGAGATAGCTGCTAATTGCGGTGAAATTTGAACAGAGACACAGAGTTGTCAGATGAATAACTAGTGAGAGTGATGCCATCATATGTCCTGCTCTGCTCACTCACTCACTCACTCACTCACTCACTCACACACACACACACACACACACACCCAACTCTGCTCTGCTCTGACATTCTGTTACTCTCACTTCCCGGAGCTCCACACATCTAATTTTTTGCTTTACATTGTGTGTAAGGCAATGTTCATACAGCATGTTCTTATACAGTATGTTCCTCATCAGGGGGGATGACATGCGTGTGAGAGGGGTTGCTGTGTCTGTGATGCTCCCTTGGGGAAAGAAACAGAAATCACCATCTGGTATCTAATCATGGGAAAGGGTAGGTTTCAAAATGGTACCCTACTGTAATACCCATCTAGTGCACTACTTTTGACTAGAGCCCTATGTAGGGAATAGGGTGCCATTTGGGATGAGGCATAAGTCAATGCTGATGATGGTCTTCTCTCTTCTTTTGTGGGCAGTGAAGTCAGGGTTGGCTGTGGGTGTTTCACTGGGCGATGAGAGGAGAAATCTACTGTAAAGTGAACAATTAATAGAAGATGAAATATCTCCAAATTGGGTGTTTGCTGGTTTAAAAAGTATCATTTTGTGATATAGTTTAGATCGGTAGTTTGCAGACACTAACTGAGTGAATCGATTCTGTATTATATCTGCATGTGGTAAGTGATTGGTAGCTAGCTATCTTTTTTTCAAGAAAAGCAACGAAAAAAACGAAGTCGGGTAAAAAACGAACAGTAAAATGCTTCTCTTCTCTTGTTCTCTTGATTTCTGTTTTCTGTATGTATATTTTTCTTTCCGACTACCCTAAAAAATATTGTCACGTTGTGTTCTCTGAATGTTTGTGTTTTAATTTATTTGTGGTTTGCCAAAATGAAGATTTTGAAGCATGTCGCAGGTATTGTCACAGAAAAAGAGAAAAATAAATCCGAACTAAGAATGATGATGTGTATCTGTATCAGAAGGGTGTTCAGGTGTATATTTTGTGGGAGATTTTCAAGGAACCAGATTAAGAAGGACTAGATAATGATGTCATAAAGCCCCAACATTCTCCAGGAAGTTATCTGTCACAAGGAGCAGAATTCTATGGAGCTCAATGGAACTGAAGGATCAGTCAACTCTTGGCTCTCACATGTATTTCCTACTCTCCTCTGTGATATCACCAATGTCCATCCTTCTTTCTCTGGTTCCGGACTGCGTTACTGCTTGGGTAGAAGTTGGCCTTAGGCACAGATCTAGGATCAGCTTACCCTGCCTAAACCCTAACCATTAGAGTGGAATGTGCAAATATGTTCCTAGATCAGTTTCTATGAGCAACTTCACCCTACTCCCGACTGAAGTGTCTAGTCCAGACCGAGGTCAACGGTTCAAAAGGTGAAAGGTCGTTGCAAGACCAAACAGGAATGTGCAATAAAAGTTACGGCTTATTGAAACTGACGAATGGACCTGGTTTTGTTTGCATTCCCTCACATGATACACAAACATTTATCTATTGATCTTTTCTCTATCCAAGATCTTTGCTGTTTTTCATGTCATCATGACCAAACTAGAGTTGTGAGACATCTATCTGTTCAATGTCCAAGATCTTAGTTTTTTCTTCCCCTAACCACAGAGTAAGAGGTATTCTGGAGTAGTTTGAGTACATTTAATTAATAGTGGTTAACTGAGGCAGAGCAAACTGTTTCCAATGTTAGGGTCTCTTTACAGAGCAATACTACGCATTTATTAAGCATTAACTTGTTTTCACCTGTTTTTCAGAGTGAAAGGTTCTTCCTTAAGAAGTCAACTGTTTCTTAGTGCTACATACATTTTCTGTGTTATCTCTTGGCTTCTGTTGTGCTCCAGTTTCATATGAAAACACAGTATCTTTCTACATTGTCTCAGATTCCATTAGCTGGCTCCAGTCTGAAGTGTTATCAGGTCTGGTTCAAGTGATATCAGAAGAGAACAGAACGGTCTTTATGATCTCTACTTGTCCTCTACTTGAGTGGGCACATTATTCTGTTCACGTTACTGTCTGTCCTTGCTTTCATCCTCTGTGTGTGTGTGTGTGTGTGTGTGTGTGTGTGTGTGTGTGTGTGTGTGTGTGTGTGTGTGTGTGTGTGTGTGTGTGTGTGTGTGTGTGTGTGTGTGTGTGTGTGTGTGTGTGTGTGTGTGTGTGTGTGTGTGTGTGTGTGTGTGTGTGTGTGTGTGTGTGTGTGTGTGTGTGTGTGTGTGTGTGTGTGTGTGTGTGTGTGTGTGTGTGTGTGTGTGTACGCATACGAGTGTGTGTGCACGCGCACGCTATGTCTCTACAGTCACTCAAACACTGTAGCCATTAATACCACTTCATCATCTCACTATTGAGGGGGAAATAGATGTGACAGAGTGGTGTATATATCCCCACCAATTCACCACCCTCTACAACACAACACATAGAAGTACTGTCAATTACCTTGACCCAGAAAAGACAAGAAGGAACCACTAATTAGGGGTAAAACATTTAGTAAAAAGACAAGGCTATCAAGGAAATATTGCAGTTTTTCAATGGTTCTCTATCTAAGGAATGCCCAAGGGCCCAAGGAATGCCCAAGGAATGCCCAAGGAATGCCCAAGGCCCAAGGTAAACTTCAGAATACATACACAACCAGTGAAGTGGCTCAGGTCTATAGCTGACCCAGTGGACTGAGAGGGTGTTGAGTTAGGGAGGTTGAGAACAGAAGGGAGAGGAGGACGAGGTGCAGCACAGGGAGATAGTTTGGACAGAGTGGATGAGTAATAGCTTCGTACTGCACTAATACATCATGTTTATGGATGACTATCTGGAATGGATGACTATATCTTAAGGACTGCTGGTGTTGGACTGCCTTTATGTGTGTGTGTGTGTGAGACTCATTTGTGGGTTACGCAGAGTTCAGCACGTCAAGGTCTAACTGATATAGTGTTAATTGATCCCTGAGCACACTTGTTTTTGTCTTTCTATCACCACTTAATTATATACAGTACCAGTCAATAGTTTGGACACAACTACTGAAGGGGGGTTTCATTATTTTTGCTATTTTCTACATTGTAGAATAATAGTGAAGACATCAAAACTATGAAATAATACATATGCAATCATGTAGTAAGCAAAAACGTTTTAACCAAATTAAAATATATTTTATATTAAGTATAATATGATATTATATATAAGTAGCCACCCTTTGCCTTGATGACAGTTTTGCGCACTCTAGGCATTCTCTCAACCAGCTTCACCTGGAATGATTTTCCAACAGTCTTGAAAGAGTTCCCACTTACAGTATGCTGAGCACTTGTTGGCTGCTTTTCCTACACTCTGCGGTCCAACTCATCCCAAACCATCTCAATTGGGTTGAGGTCAGGTGATTGTGGAGGCAAGGTCATCTGATGCAGCACTCCATCACTCTCCTTCTTGGTCAAATAGCCCTTACACAGCCTGGAGGTGTGTTGGGTCATTGTGTTGAAATCAAAATCAAATTATAGTCCCACTAAGCCCAAACCAGAAGGGATGGCACATCGCTGCAGAATGCTGTGGTAGCCATGCTGGTTAAGTGTGCCTTGAATTCCAAAGAAACCCCAGACAGTGTCACCAGCAGAGCACCCCCACACCATCACACGTCCTCCTCCATGGTTTGCCTACTCTGTGTCTCACAAAGACATGGCGGTTGGAACCAAACATCTCAATTTGGACTCATCAGACTTAAGGACAGATATCCACAGGTCTAATGTTCATTGCTCGTGTTTCTTCAAGCAAGTCTCTAAGCGCCATGCTCTACCAACTGAGCTACAGAAGAACTCAATGAAGCGTGTATTTAGGCTACAATTTCTGAGGCTGGTAACTGTAATGAACTTATCCTCTGCAGCAGAGGTAACACTGGTTCTTCCTTTGCTGTGGCGGTCCTCACGAGAGCCAGTTTCATCATAGCGCTTGATGGTTTTTGCGACTGCACTTGAAGAAACTTTCAGAGTTCTTGACATTTTCTGTATTTGTTATGCAGGTGAATGAGGACCCAAAAGCGACTTGGCGAAAACAGAGTCTTTAATCCAGTAAAGGAAATATGCAATACTCCTAGACAAATCGGAGCGGTAAATAAAGCATAAAAAACAATTCCACTCGTAATGACGAGAACAGACTGGAGACTCGATCATAAACTGTAGGTTGCCTCAGGAAGGCACTTGACCGTAGCAGACTCAGACACCTGCTCACCACGCAGCATCTGAGGGAAACACGACACGACAGGGCGATACAAAGACACAGCACGGTGAACAATATACAAGGATCCGACAGGACAGAAACGGAAAACAAGGGGAGAAATAGGGACTCTAATCAGGGGAAAAGATAGGGAACAGGTGTGGAAAGACTAAATGATTGATTAGGGGAATAGGAACAGCTGGGAGCAGGAACGTAACGATAGAGAGAAGAGAGAGAGGGAGGGAGAGAGAAAAAAGGGAACGAACCTAAAAAGACCAGCAGGGGGAAAACGAACAGAAGGAAAAGCAAAATGACAAGACAATATAAGACAAAACATGACAGTACCCCCCCACTCGCCGAGCGCCTCCTGGCACACTCGAGGAGGAATCCTGGCGGCAACGGAGGAAATCATCAATCAGTGAACGGTCCAGCACGTCCCGAGACGGAACCCAACTCCTCTCCTCAGGACCGTAACCCTCCCAATCCACTAAGTATTGGTGACCCCGTCCCCGAGAACGCATGTCCATGATCCTACGTACCTTGTAAATAGGTGCGCTCTCGACAAGGACGGGAGGGGGGGAGGGAAGAGGAACAGGGGTGCGAAGAAAGGGCTTGACACAGGAGACATGGAAGACAGGATGGACGCGACGAAGATGTCGCGGAAGAAGCAGTCGCACAGCGACAGGATTGACGACCTGGGAGACACGGAACGGACCAATGAACCGCGGAGTCAACTTACGAGAAGCTGTCGTAAGAGGAAGGTTGCGAGTGGAAAGCCACACTCTCTGGCCGCAACAATACCTTGGACTCTTAATCCTACGTTTATTGGCGGCTCTCACAGTCTGTGCCCTGTAACGGCAAAGTGCAGACCTCACCCTCCTCCAGGTGCGCTCACAACGTTGGACAAACGCTTGAGCGGAGGGAACGCTGGACTCGGCAAGCTGGGATGAGAACAGAGGAGGCTGGTAACCCAGACTACTCTGAAACGGAGATAACCCGGTAGCAGACGAAGGAAGCGAGTTGTGAGCGTATTCTGCCCAGGGGAGCTGTTCTGCCCAAGACGCAGGGTTTCTGAAAGAAAGGCTGCGTAGTATGCGACCAATCGTCTGATTGGCCCTCTCTGCTTGACCGTTAGACTGGGGATGAAACCCGGAAGAGAGACTGACGGACGCACCAATCAAACGACAGAACTCCCTCCAAAACTGTGACGTGAATTGCGGGCCTCTGTCTGAAACGGCGTCTAACGGGAGGCCATGAATTCTGAACACATTCTCGATGATGATTTGTGCCGTCTCCTTAGCGGAAGGAAGTTTAGCGAGGGGAATGAAATGTGCCGCCTTAGAGAACCTATCGACAACCGTAAGAATCACAGTCTTCCCCGCAGACAAAGGCAGACCGGTAATGAAGTCTAGGGCGATGTGAGACCATGGTCGAGAAGGAATGGGAAGCGGTCTGAGACGACCGGCAGGAGGAGAGTTGCCTGACTTAGTCTGCGCGCAGTCCGAACAAGCAGCCACGAAACGGCGCGTGTCACGCTCCTGAGTCGGCCACCAAAAGCGCTGGCGAATAGAAGCAAGAGTGCCTCGAACGCCGGGATGACCAGCTAACTTGGCAGAGTGAGCCCACTGAAGAACAGCCAGACGAGTAGAAACAGGAACGAAAAGAAGGTTACTAGGACAAGCGCGCGGCGACGCAGTGTGCGTGAGTGCTTGCTTAACCTGTCTTTCAATTCCCCAGACTGTCAACCCGACAACACGCCCATAAGGAAGAATCCCCTCGGGATCAGTAGAAGCCACAGAAGAACTAAAAAGACGGGATAAGGCATCAGGCTTGGTGTTCTTGCTACCCGGACGGTAAGAAATCACAAACTCGAAACGAGCGAAAAACAACGCCCAACGAGCTTGACGAGCATTAAGTCGTTTGGCAGAACGGATGTACTCAAGGTTCTTATGGTCTGTCCAAACGACAAAAGGAACGGTCGCCCCCTCCAACCACTGTCGCCATTCGCCTAGGGCTAAGCGGATGGCGAGCAGTTCGCGGTTACCCACATCATAGTTGCGTTCAGATGGCGACAGGCGATGAGAAAAATAAGCGCAAGGATGAACCTTATCGTCAGACTGGAAGCGCTGGGATAGAATGGCTCCCACGCCTACCTCTGAAGCGTCAACCTCGACAATGAATTGTCTAGTGACGTCAGGAGTAACGAGGATAGGAGCGGACGTAAAACGTTCTTTTAGAAGATCAAAAGCTCCCTGGGCGGAACCGGACCACTTAAAACACGTCTTGACAGAAGTAAGAGCTGTGAGAGGGGCAGCAACTTGACCGAAATTACGAATGAAACGCCGATAGAAATTAGCGAAACCTAGAAAGCGCTGCAACTCGACACGTGACCTTGGAACGGGCCACTCACTGACAGCTTGGACCTTAGCGGAATCCATCTGAATGCCTTCAGCGGAAATAACGGAATCGAGAAAAGTAACGGAGGAGACATGAAAAGA
Source organism: Oncorhynchus gorbuscha (assembly GCF_021184085.1). Taxonomy (NCBI): domain Eukaryota; kingdom Metazoa; phylum Chordata; class Actinopteri; order Salmoniformes; family Salmonidae; genus Oncorhynchus; species Oncorhynchus gorbuscha. The sequence goes on along the minus strand of NC_060181.1, from coordinate 25,868,948 downwards.
ACACTTCTCAGCCTTCACGTAGAGACAATTCTCTAAAAGGCGCTGGAGAACACGTCGAACGTGCTGAACATGAATCTCGAGTGACGGTGAAAAAATCAGGATATCGTCAAGGTAGACAAAAACAAAGATGTTCAGCATGTCTCTCAGAACATCATTAACTAATGCCTGAAAAACAGCTGGCGCATTGGCGAGACCAAACGGCAGAACCCGGTATTCAAAATGCCCTAACGGAGTGTTAAACGCCGTTTTCCACTCGTCCCCCTCTCTGATGCGCACGAGATGGTAAGCGTTACGAAGGTCCAACTTAGTAAAGCACCTGGCTCCCTGCAGAATCTCGAAGGCTGATGACATAAGGGGAAGCGGATAACGATTCTTAACCGTTATGTCATTCAGCCCTCGATAATCCACGCAGGGGCGCAGAGTACCGTCCTTTTTCTTAACAAAAAAAACCCCGCCCCGGCCGGAGAGGAAGAAGGCACTATGGTACCGGCGTCAAGAGACACAGACAAATAATCCTCGAGAGCCTTACGTTCGGGAGCCGACAGAGAGTATAGTCTACCCCGAGGAGGAGTGGTCCCCGGAAGGAGATCAATACTACAATCATACGACCGGTGAGGAGGAAGGGAGTTGGCTCGGGACCGACTGAAGACCGTGCGCAGATCATGATATTCCTCCGGCACTCCTGTCAAATCGCCAGGTTCCTCCTGAGAAGTGGGGACAGAAGAAATGGGAGGGATGGCAGACATTAAACACTTCACATGACAAGAAACGTTCCAGGATAGGATAGAATTACTAGACCAATTAATAGAAGGATTATGACATACTAGCCAGGGATGACCCAAAACAACAGGTGTAAAAGGTGAACGAAAAATCAAAAAAGAAATAGTCTCACTGTGGTTACCAGATACTGTGAGGGTTAAAGGTAATGTCTCAAATCTGATACTGGGAAGATGACTACCATCTAAGGTGAACATGGGCGTAGGCTTGTCTAACTGTCTGAAAGGAATGTCATGTTTCCGAGCCCATGCTTCGTCCATGAAACAACCCTCAGCCCCAGAGTCTATCAAGGCACTGCATGTAGCACCCGAACCGGTCCAGCGTAGATGGACCGACATAGTAGTACAGGATCTAGATGGAGAGACCTGAGTAGTAGCGCTCACCAGTAGCCCTCCGCTTACTGATGAGCTCTGGCTTTACTGGACATGAATTGACAAAATGTCCAGCAAGTCCGCAATAGAGGCACAGGCGGTTGGTGATCCTCCGTTCCCTCTCCTTAGTCGAGATGCGAATACCTCCCAGCTGCATGGGCTCAGTCTCTGAGCCAGAGGAGGGAGATGGTTGCGATGCGGAAGCAGGGAAACACCGTTGACGCGAGCTCTCTTCCACGAGCTTGGTGACGAAGATCTACCCGTCGTTCTATGCGGATGGCGAGAGCAATCAAAGAGTCCACACTGGAAGGAACCTCCCGGGAGAGAATCTCATCTTTAACCACTGCGTGGAGTCCCTCCAGAAAACGAGCGAGCAGCGCCGGCTCGTTCCAGTCACTAGAGGCAGCAAGAGTGCGAAACTCTATAGAGTAATCCGTTATGGATCGATCACCTTGGCATAGGGAAGCCAGGGCCCTAGAAGCCTCCCTACCAAAAACTGAACGGTCAAAAACCCGAATCATCTCCTCTTTAAAGTTCTGGTAATTGTTAGAACAATCAGCCCTTGCCTCCCAGATAGCTGTGCCCCACTCTCGAGCCCGGCCAGTAAGGAGTGATATGACGTAAGCAACCCGAGCTCTCTCTCTAGAGTATGTGTTGGGTTGGAGAGAGAACACAATATCACACTGGGTGAGAAAGGAGCGGCACTCCGTGGGCTGCCCGGAGTAACAAGGTGGGTTATTAACCCTAGGTTCCGGAGGCTCGGCAGACCAGGAAGTAACAGGTGGCACGAGACGAAGACTCTGGAACTGTCCAGAGAGGTCGGAAACCTGAGCGGCCAGGTTCTCCACGGCATGACGAGCAGCAGACAATTCCTGCTCGTGTCTGCCGAGCATGGCTCCTTGGATCTCGACGGCAGTGTTACGAGCGTCTGTAGTCGCTGGGTCCATTCTTTGGTCGGATCCTTCTGTTATGCAGGTGAATGAGGACCCAAAAGCGACTTGGCGAAAACAGAGTCTTTAATCCAGTAAAGGAAATATGCAATACTCCTAGACAAATCGGAGCGGTAAATAAAGCATAAAAAACAATTCCACTCGTAATGACGAGAACAGACTGGAGACTCGATCATAAACTGTAGGTTGCCTCGGGAAGGCACTTGACCGTAGCAGACTCAGACACCTGCTCACCACGCAGCATCTGAGGGAAACACGACACGACAGGGCGATACAAAGACACAGCACGGTGAACAATATACAAGGATCCGACAGGACAGAAACGGAAGACAAGAGGAGAAATAGGGACTCTAATCAGGGGAAAAGATAGGGAACAGGTGTGGAAAGACTAAATGATTGATTAGGGGAATAGGAACAGCTGGGAGCAGGAACGGAACGATAGAGAGAAGAGAGAGAGGGAGGGAGAGAGAAAAAAGGGAACGAACCTAAAAAGACCAGCAGGGGGAAAACGAACAGAAGGAAAAGCAAAATGACAAGACAATATAAGACAAAACATGACAGTATTGACATTTTCTGTATGTCTTAAAGTAATGATGGACTGTTGTTTCATGATATGGACTTGGTCTTCTACCAAATAGGGATATCTTCTGTATACCAACCCTACCTTGTCACAACACAACTGATTGGCTCAAAAGCATTAAGAAGGAAAGAAATTCCACAAATTAACTTTTAAACAAGGCACACCTGTTCATTGAAATGCATTCCTGGTGACTACCTCATGAAGCTGGTTGAGAGAATGCCAAGCATGTGCAAAGCTCTCATCAAGGCAAAAGGTGGCTACTTTGAAGAATCTCAAATATATTTTGATTTGTTTATCTTATCTGTATCTCTCTGTATGACAACATACTGTGCTCACTAAAGAGGACACAACAATGTAAACAAAGCAAGACTTTAATGATTGTGATATTATTATATTATTCTACCCTACTGTCTGCCATGCTCTCACTCTCTTTTTGGGATGTGGCTCTCTCACAATAGGAGGAAATACACACACACACCATGACGCACACCGAGGCACTCAAATGTCATTGACAAGGAACAAGCCCCACAAGAAACACATAGAAAGCAACTATACAAACAGAGAGAGAGAGAGAAAGAGAGAAACAACGATTGAGAGAAAATTAGTGCGAGATAGAGACACACAGAGACAGAGAGAGGGAAAGGCATCCCGTACTCCATGAGAATAGCAGTATCTATGTATATTAGATGTGAGTAGCTGAGTGACTTTGCTGTTTCCTGGAGACTGCTGACGAGTCCTTTACAGCCAGCTGTGCCGGGTTGGATTGGCTCAGCTGAGGGGAGGTAGTCGATTGATTGTATTTATATATTGATTAATTTAATGTGTTCAATTAAAGGTACACAGAAAGTCAAGCGACTTGGGCAAGTCACCTATCACATGTCCTTTGAATAGAATATGTCGGTGCTCTGGAATTGCATCGGTTCCTTTGTGAAGAACATCTCTCTCTCACTCTCAGTACATCTCATGTAGACTTCTGTCATCACACTATATGACTATAGCTAAAATACACAGAGAATTCAATTCATTCTGGAATTACTGTACACATTTCATGAATTATAAATGAATACAATGGATGAATGACATGAAACATGATAAAAAGATACATGGATACCAGTAAATGATTGTTTAGATCAACCACTTACAGTGGGTATAGAAAGTCACCCCCCTTTCAAAACATTCATCTTTTGTTGCCTTACAGCCTGAAATGAAAACACAAATGTAGACTTTTTGCGAATGTATTTACACACAGTAACCCAACTGAAGTGGGAAAAAAATTGAAAGCATTCTGACAATTCATTAAAAGTAAAACAGTAACAGTAGAATTGCAATTGCAAGCTTGTTAAGGTATAACCAACCACCTTCCAGATCACAAATCAAGTTAATTGGCTTCAATCTGTGATCAATTGTAGTGACTTTGATTAGTTCAGAATAAGAGCAGTTGTTGATAGAGGACTCCACTGCTGAGTAGTGCAATTGAAAGCAAAGAATCCGCTATGGGCGGAAAGGTACTTTCACAAGATCTACGAGATAAAGTTGTGGAAAGGCACAAGTCAGGGGATGGAAATAAAAACATTTCAAATGCTTTGTCCCTCGGAGCACAGTTAAGACCATTATTAAGAAGTGGAAGCGTATGGCACCACCCAGACCCTGTATAGATCAGACTGTCCCTCCAAACTGGATGACCAGGCAAGGAGGAAACCAATCAGAGAGGCTACCAACAAGCCAACGGCGAGTTTGAAGGTTTGCCTTTATGGCAAAGACTGGTCAATGTATGCATGTGACTACAATATCACCAGTGCTCCACAAATCTGGCCTTTATGGGAGGGTGGAAAGAAAAAAAACACTCCTCAAAAAAGCCAATTCAAGTCTCATTTGAGCGTTGCCAAAAATCACATTGTAGATTCCAAGGCCAAGTGGCAAAAGGTGCTGTGGTCAGATAAGACCAAAATTGAACTTTTTGGCCTGATTGCAAAACGATATGTCAAAAACCCAATACATCTTTCCACCAAAAGAACACCATGTCTACAGTAAAGAACACCATGTCTACAGTAAAGAACACCATGTCTACAGTAAAGAACACCATGCCTACAGTAAAGAACACCATGCCTACAGTAAAGAACACCATGCCTACAGTAAAGAACACCATGTCTACAGTAAAGAACACCATGTCTACAGTAAAGAACACCATGTCTACTGTAAAGAACACCATGCCTACAGTAAAGAACACCATGTCTACAGTAAAGAACACCATGTCTACAGTAAAGAACACCATGTCTACTGTAAAGAACACCATGCCTACAGTAAATAACACCATGTCTACTGTAAAGAACACCATGCCTTCATTAAAGAACACCATGCCTTCATTAAAGAACACCATGCCTTCATTAAAGAACACCATGCCTTCATTAAAGAACACCATGACTACAGTAAAGAACACCATGCTTACAGTAAAGCACACCATGTCTACTGTAAAGAACACCATGTCTACTGTAAAGAACACCATGCCTTCATTAAAGAACACCATGACTACAGTAAAGAACACCATGCTTACAGTAAAGAACACCATGCCTACAGTAAAGAACACCATGCTTACAGTAAAGAACACCATGTCTACAGTAAAGAACACCATGCCTTCATTAAAGAACACCATGTCTACAGTAAAGAACACCATGCCTACAGTAAATAACACCATGTCTACTGTAAAGAACACCATGCCTTCATTAAAGAACACCATGCCTTCATTAAAGAACACCATGCCTTCATTAAAGAACACCATGCCTTCATTAAAGAACACCATGACTACAGTAAAGAACACCATGCTTACAGTAAAGCACACCATGTCTACTGTAAAGAACACCATGTCTACTGTAAAGAACACCATGACTACAGTAAAGAACACCATGCCTTCATTAAAGAACACCATGACTACAGTAAAGAACACCATGCTTACAGTAAAGAACACCATGCCTACAGTAAAGAACACCATGTCTACAGTAAAGAACACCATGTCTACTGTAAAGAACACCATGCCTTCATTAAAGAACACCATGACTACAGTAAAGAACACCATGCTTACAGTAAAGAACACCATGCCTACAGTAAAGAACACCATGTCTACTGTAAAGAACACCATGTCTACAGTAAAGAACACCATTCTACAGTAAAGAACACCATGTCTACAGTAAAGAACACCATGTCTACAGTAAAGAACACCATGTCTACAGTAAAGAACACCATGCCTACTGTAAAGAACACCATGCCTACAGTAAAGAACACCATGCCTACAGTAAAGAACACCATGTCTACAGTAAAGAACACCATGCCTACAGTAAAGAACACCATGTCTACTGTAAAGAACACCATGTCTACAGTAAAGAACACCATGCCTACAGTAAAGAACACCATGTCTACTGTAAAGAACACCATGCTTACAGTAAAGAACACCATGTCTACAGTAAAGAACACCATGTCTACAGTAAAGAACACCATGTCTACAGTAAAGAACACCATGCCTACAGTAAAGAACACCATGTCTACTGTAAAGAACACCATGTCTACAGTAAAGAACACCATGTCTACAGTAAATAACACCATGTCTACTGTAAAGAACACCATGTCTACAGTAAAGAACACCATGCCTACAGTAAAGAACACCATGCCTACAGTAAAGAACACCATGTCTACAGTAAAGAACACCATGTCTACAGTAAAGAACACCATGTCTACTGTAAAGAACACCATGTCTTACAGTAAAGAACACCATGTCTACAGTAAAGAACACCATGTCTACAGTAAAGAACACCATGCCTACAGTAAAGCACACCATGTCTACTGTAAAGAACACCATACCTATTGTCAAGAACACCATGCCTTCATTAAAGAACACCAAGCCTACAGTAAAGCACACTATGTCTACTGTAAAGAACACCATGCCTACAGTAAAGCACACCATGTCTACTGTAAAGAACATCATGCCTTCATTAAAGAACACCATGCCTACAGTAAAGAACACCATGTCTACAGTAAAGAATACCATGTCTACTGTAAAGAACACCATGCTTACAGTAAAGAACACCATGTCTACAGTAAAGAACACCATGTCTACAGTAAAGAACACCATGCCTACAGTAAAGAACACCATGTCTACAGTAAAGAATACCATGTCTACTGTAAAGAACACCATGCCTACAGTAAAGAACACCATGCTTACAGTAAAGAACATCATGTCTACAGTAAATAACACCATGCCTACAGTAAAGAACACCATGTCTACAGTAAAGAACACCATGCCTACAGTAAAGAACACCATGCCTACTGTAAAGAACACCATGCCTACAGTATAGAACACCATGCCTACAGTAAAGAACACCATGCTTACAGTAAAGAACGCCATGCCTACAGTAAAGAACACCATGCCTACTGTAAAGAACACCATGCTTACAGTAAAGAACACCATGCCTACAGTAAAGAACACCATGCTTAGAGTAAAGAACGCCATGCCTACAGTAAAGAACACCATGCCTACAGTAAAGCATGGGGGTTGCAGCGTCCTGTTGTGGGGGTGGTTCTCTTCAGCAAGGACTGGAGCACTTGTCAGGATAGAATGGAAAATGGACAGTGCAAAATACCGACAGATTATTGAGGAGAACCTGCAGCCCTCTGCCAGGAAGTTGAAAATGGGAAGATGGTTCACGTTTCAACATAACAATGATCCAAAGCACACTGCCAAAGCAACCGTACAGTGGCTGACGGACAAGAAGGTGAATGTCCTTGAGAGGCCTAGTAAGAGCCCCAACCTAATTCCCACCGAGAATATGTGGAATGACTTGAAGACTGCAGTCCATGAGCGGTCACCATGCAATTTGACTGAGCTTGAGCAATTCTGCAAGGAAGAAATGGGCCACTATTGCACAGTCTAGGTGTGCAAAGTCAGTAGAGACGTATTCAATGAGACTCGTGGTTGTAATTCAAGCTAAAAGTGGTTCCACCAAGTATTAACCTATGGGAGGGGGGGGGGGGTTCACTTATCCAAATAGGGTATTTTACAGTTTCATTTTCATACATTTGAGTTTTTTAGAATTTTATGTTCACTTGGATGTGAATAAATCTGGAAATAGTCTGATTCGATGTGTTTTCATTTCAGGATGTAAGGCAACAAAAGGTGAACATTTGGAAAGGGAGTGGTGACTTTCTGCACCCACTACACATATAAAAATGTGCCTGTGTTCTTTTGTGAGCGAGAAATTGGCGTAGGCCGTTAAAAATGAATGGAATGTACAGTACATTCATGTGAGTAAGATAGGACTACTAAGCCATTGAAGAGAGATAGGATGTGTTGTTAAGACTGGTCCAGGATAGCCGAGGTGGCCCAAGGCCCCATCTATAATCTATAACACCACAGCGCTCTACATGTTCACAGACCTGTTCAATAAATCATGCTTCCTCCTCAATATACTAAATATATATTCCATTAATAATACACATTCTACATGTACACAATGCAATACACATAATAGGGACTTAATTGTAACCCTTAACCTCACCCCTGAGCTTAAAATGTTGTTTTTTTTATCCTCGTGGGGATGTGGGAAATGGAGAATTTCCAAGTTTTACTAGAAGAAGAAGAGCCAACCACACACACACACACACACACACACACACACACACACACACACACACACACACACACACACACACACACACACACACACACACACACACACACACACACACACACACACACACACACACACACACACACACACACACACACACACACACACACACACACACACACCTCTCCAAGTCTTGCTGCATTAATACCAGAGCTAAAGGACTGGGAGTCACTATAAATATTTTATATGGCACAGTGCATGTGGGAAAAATGTATTTTTAGACACTTTTTTGAAGGCTTTCAGAAGCTTGGATCGCTGTGTGTGTGGATAGGGGGTGAAAGGGTGTAATGGGTGTGTGTGTTTGTTCCATTGTGTGAATGCAGACTGTACTCTGGGGATCCTCTCAAGGTGATCCTCTTATCTCTCTCTAGATTCCTTTTCCCTGAAGAACGGATTGATTTATAATACCCTGTTTGCCTGAGGTGGGACTCTTATGTGCATGTGAGTGTGCATGTGAGCGATCAACTGAATGGGACACATTGAGGGCAGACTCGGCACGAACTGGTCGAATGAACGTTGTTTAAATGGAATTTGTCAATGTATTGTGACGTGGAGTCAATGTGGAAAATGCACTGAATTTGAAATAAGTCAAACTGTTTTTAGGGGGAAATTTCAACAGGACTATGCCATCACGGTAACCAAATTTCAACAGACAAACCTTGTAATTATATGTTGAATTTGTACCTTTAAAACAGTCATATCTTCAAAGTTATATACACTGTCAGAAACCCATAGACTGGGCAGCAACTCCTACTGATAAATGAATCTATCTATAGCAGCCCTTTGGTCTCACATCCAGGGTATTAATCAAGCCCAGACCTGCTTAGCTTGCTAGGATATTTGTCACTGACTTTTACCAATGTGCTATCGTGAGAAGGATTGTTGAGAAATATACATAGATTCACTGTGTCTATGTTTAACATAGCAAATTAAATGTGACCATACTCTATCACTCATACGGTATCATCAATCAGGGAAAGTTAAAGAATAGGACTAAATTAAATCAAACTTGAGTTAAAGTCCATTTAAAGTTGGATTCTTTGATTTTGGTTATTGGTTGAGATGGAGACGTGAATCCAACATATGAATCAAACATTTGGAGACGAACTGAAATTAAAGCCAGACTAAGTCAGTGGCACAGATGGAATTGTCCAAGCAGAACATAAATCTACTAAAATGTTGATATTTGGTTGCGTTGTTAACCAAACTATTCAATATTCATTTAGTAATACAGTAAATAGCCTAAAATGAAGGCTCTTACAAACGAATGGAAAAGGGTTAGGGTTAAGGTTAGCCCTAACCCTAACACATCCATGACCACAATTTGTTGTCACTGTAACCATACATTTCTTCTTATGTAATCATATAAAGCGTGCATGTTCAAGATAGCATGCGTAGATAGCATGCGTAGATAGCATGCGTAGATAGCATGCGTAGATAGCATGCGTACATAGCATACGTAGATAGCATGCGTAGATAGCATGCGTAGATAGCATGCGTAGATAGCATGCGTACATAGCATGCGTAGATAGCATGCGTAGATAGCATGCGTACATAGCATGCGTACATAGCATGCGTAGATAGCATGCGTAGATAGCATGCGTACATAGCATGCGTAGATAGCATGCGTACATAGCATGCGTAGATAGCATGCGTAGATAGCATACATAGATAGCATGCGTAGATAGCATGCGTAGATAGCATGCGTAGATAGCATGCGTAGATAGCATACATAGATAGCATGCGTAGATAGCATGCGTAGATAGCATACATAGATAGCATGCGTAGATAGCATACATAGATAGCATGCGTAGATAGCATGCGTAGATAGCATGCGTACATCGTCGCAGGTCTCTGGAGATCTTCACAATTGCTGTAATAATCTGTGCAGAATCTTAAACAGCAGTGATCACTTGCACCATGTATTTTTGGTGTAATCTCAAGTTCTGCTATTAGATGGAGCAAAGTGATAACACATTAAATCTGTTGAATAACTAAACACAATATTAGACATTTTATTTCCATTTCAACTTGCTGTACTTTTAAATGATTTAAAGCATAGTGATAACACATTAGAAACTCAATTGACTTTTGTCTGTCTTTTTGAGTGGGTAAATATATATTGTTATCTCATTGATTACAACCACAAGGTTTTAATTCTGACTTGAGACTGAGAGCTGGTAGTTGAAATGACAGGTGTGCTCATCTGATCCCCCTCTCTCGCTCGCTCTGTCCTTACTCTCACCCTCTCTCTTTCTATTTATTTTATTGGCATGGTTAACTTATGTTTGCATTGCCAAAGCAAGTGAAATAGACAGGAAATAAACTAAGATGTACAGTAAGCATTACACTCAAGCATTTTTAAATATAGACATTTCAAATGTTATATTATTGGCTATGTACAGTGTTGTAACAATGTTCAAATAGTTGAAGTATGAAAGGGAAAATAAATCAATATAAATATGGGTTGTATTTACAATGGTGTTTGTGCTCCACTGGTTGACCTTTTCCTGTGGCAACAGGTCACAAATCTTGCTGCTGTGGTGGCACACTGTGGTATTTCACCCAATAGTTATGGGTGTTTATCAAGATTGGGTATGTTTTCAAATTCTTTGTGGGTCTGTGTAATCTGAGGGAAATATGTGTCTCTAATATGGTCATACAATCTCTCTCTTTTTCTCTCGCTCTCTCTCTGAATAAATGAATTTGTTAAACTATTGTCTCTCTCTCTCTCTGAGTCAACTACTCATCACATTTTATGCACCCCAGTGTTAGCTAGCTGTAGTTTATGCTTCCATTACTAGATTAACTCTCTGATCCTTTGACTGGGTGGATAACATCTCGCTTCATGCTGCAAGAGCTCTGATAGGTTGGAGGATAGTTGTTTAAATGAATTTACCTGTGGAGGATGGTCCTCCCCTTCCTCCTTATGAGGAGCCTCCACTGGTTTGGTAGTGGTAGTCGAGTGAGCGTTGTAGTAGTTTTCCGTTGTTCGTAGCTAATGCAGTAATATCCACAAGGACGGGGTTACAACTCATTGGTGGATCAAAAAAGAGGAGCTAGCTTTGAAGTGGGACCGGTTTGTCCAGTTGAAGCGATCGGATTGGAGTAAGGGAACTGTGCACATGTCGACTGTACAGTTGTGGCCAAAGGTTTTGAGAATGACACAAATATTAATTTCCACAAAGTTTGCTGCTTCAGTGTCTTCAGATATTTTTGTCAGTTGTTACTATGGAATATTGAAGTATAATTACAAGCATTTCATAAGTGTCAAAGGCTTTTATTGACAATTACATGAAGTTGATGCAAAGAGTCAATATTTGTAGTGTTGACCCTTCTTTTTCAAGACCTCTGCAATCCGCCTTGGCATGCTGTCAATTAACTTCTGGGCCACATCCTGACTAATGGCAGCCCATTCAACATTTGTGGGTTTTTGTTTGTCCACCTGCCTCTTGAGGTTTGACCACAAATTCTCAATGGGATTAAGGTCTGGGGAGTTTCCTGGCCATGGACCCAACATATTGATGTTTTGTTCCCCGAGCCACTCAGTTATTACTTTTGCCTTATGGCAAGGTGCTCCATTATGCTGGAAAAGGCATTGTTTGTCACCAAACTTTTCCTGGATGTTTGGGAGAAGTTGCCCTCAAAGGATGTGTTGGTACCATTCTTTATTCATGGCTGTGTTCTTAGGCAAAATTGTGAGTGAGCCCACTCCCTTGGCTGAGAAGCAACCCGACACATGAATGGTCTCGGGATGCTTTACTGTTGGCATGACACAGGACTGATGGTAGCGCTCACCTTGTCTTCTCCGGACAATCTTTTTTCCGGATGGCCCAAACAATCGGAAAGGGGATTCATCAGACAAAATGACTACCCCAGTCTTCCACAGTCCAATCCCTGTACTTTTGCAGAATATCAGTCTGTCCCTATTGTTTTTCCTGGAGAGAAGTGGCTTCATTACTGCCCTTCTTGACACCAGGCCATCCTCCAAAAGTTTTCGTCTCACTGTGCGTGCAGATGCACTCACACCTGCCTGCTGCCATTCCTGAGCAAGCTCTGTATTGGTGGTGCCCCGATCCCGAAGCTGAATCAACTTTAGGATACGGTCCTGGCACTTGCTGGACTTTCTTGGGCGCACTGAAGCCTTCTTCACAACAGTTGAACCGATCTCCTTGAAGTTCTTGATGAGCCAATAAATGGTTGATTTAGGTGCAATCTTACTGGCAGCAATATCCTTGCCTGTGAGGCCCTTTTTGTGCAAAGCAATGATGACGGCACGTGTTTCCTTGCAGGTAACTATGGTTGACAGAGGAAGAACAATGATTCCAAGCACCACCTTCCTTTTGAAGCTTCCAGTCATTCGAACTCATTCAGCATGACATGTTATTCGAACTCAATCAGCATGACAGAGTGATCTCCAGCCTTGTCCTCGTCAACACTCACACATATGTTAACGAGAGAATCACTGACATGATGTCAGCTGGTCATTTTGTGGCAGGGCTGAAATGCAGTGGAAATGTTTTTGGGGGATTCAGTTCATTTGCTTGGCAAAGAGAGGGACTTTTCAAATAATTGCAATTCATCTGATCACTCTTCATAACATTCTGGATTATATGCAAATTGCCATCATACAAACTGAGGCAGCAGACTTTGTGAAAATTAATATTTGTGTCATTCTCAAAACTTTTGTCCACGACTGTATGCGATGCTCATTTCACCCCAGAGGATCATTTCACCCCGAAGGACTTTGATGGCTTAAATAACCTCTTAAGGATCCGCCCCTTTTTTTAAATGTCCACCTAAAATGACGTACCCAAATCTAACTGCTCAGGCCCTGAAGCAAGGATATGCATATTATTGGTACCATTTGAAAGGAAACACTTTGAAGTTTGTGGAAGTGTGAAATCAATGTAGGAGAATATAACACAAAGAAAAAAACAACTGTTCTTTTGTATTTTTTTTGTACCATTATCTTTGAAATGCAAGAGAAAGGCCATAATGCATTATTCCAGCCCAGCTGCAATTTAGATGCTGACCAATAGATGGCAGCAGTATATGTGCAAAGATTTAGACCGATCCAATGAACCATTGTATTTCTGTTCAAAATGTTGTATTAAGACTGCCCAAATGTGCCAAATTTGTTTATTAATAACTTTTCATTTTCAAAATTGTGCACTCTCCTCAAACGATAGTATGGTATTTGTTCACAGTAATAGCTACTGTAAATTGGACAGTGCAGTTAGATTAACAAAAAATGTAACTTTCTGCCAATATCAGATATGTCTACGTCCTGGGAAAATGTCTTGTTACTTACAACATCATGCTAATGGCATTAGCATACGTTAGCTCAACCGTCCCGTGGACGGGACACCAAAGTTAATATAACCAGTGGAAGGCAGGATTCCAATTATACTTTATTTCCTATCGACCTTACAGTACATCACAAGTTTCAGTAGTGATGGAGATAAACTATTTAGCTATGTTGTCTGTGGTAGTTGTCTAGCTAGCTTGCTGGCTAAAATAACTAACTTTACTGACTGGCTAAGATAAATGCGTATACTGGTAACATTATTTTATAACTGGTTAAGTAGCGTTTATGTATTTCCAAAACTTTAGTTTACTTAAATGTAGTTGTGAGGTAGGTGTTGATAGCAACTGTCTGACTCATGCAGTGCTAACTTAACAAAGAAAACTAATGGGACTGTAGCGACTGTGTTGACTTCAAAATCTGGGGTGTGAACATCATTTCTATTCAAGCGTTGATCGACATGGTAATGTTTCTATAGTATTGGAGAAAAGTTGTAAAAACAGACCCTCCGTTACATCATGTAGTGTAACGTACAGCAAGCATAAAGCAACTATTTCTGTCTTACAATCTCTCTCCACCAGGTGTAGCACTTCTCTCATCCTTTAAAAACAAGAAATGGACAGTGACGGGTGTAAAGGGGGGATATCTAGTCATTTTTTTGCGTCAACACCGCATGCGATCATCATTCTCAAAGCCAATGTTTACTTCTAAGATCACTTTAGCACCTCCCTAAAAACCCGATTCAAATTCGACACAAACCTTCAAATAGGTATGTCATGACACATTATATAAACTCTTTATAGTGTTTTATTTACATTTTAGAGGTAATAAGGTGATAAGTTGGACAGATCGAGTGAAAAAAAGCAATTTTCCCAAACAATATCTCTCCTTCTCACTATTACGCATTAGTTTCGGTTCCCCATCCGCCATTTTAAAAAGGACCCTACGGGGCTCATTGCCTTCTTGAATCATGCCAAAACGGGCAGCGAGGGGGTCATGTAATTGATTCTGTTGGAAAGGGGAGAAATTGTGCTTTACAATGGTATTGACAATACAGTTGATCTGGAAGTATTACGTTTTTGGGGCTCTAAAATAAGATCAATTGTACGGACCAAGGCAATGTACAAAAGTGAGTGAGTTTACGGTACTGTATAGGGAATAGTCTGGCTTGCCGGGTCATCCATATTACATCACATTCCGGAAAAACATTTCCAGACATGACTTTGGCATTCTGATCGGTTCTATGTTATAACACAAAAAATAGAAAAGTGAGGTAACTTTTTATTGGGAATTTTATGTTTCTATTGCGTAGTGAGCAGATACGCATCTCGCATGAGGGCAGTATTTCTCAAAATGAGTGATAATTGGTAACAGTTATATTGGGCTCAATTTTGTGAGTTGAAAGACAACTTTGGTAGTATTATAAAACATTGAAACTACTGGATTCTAATAGGCTACAGAATTAGAGAAGTGCTGTTTCTCTGAACCTCAGGCAGAAGGCTCAAGCAAGCCTGTTTCTATACCCAGTCAGAGGCAACATGCCTGTCTCAGACTCTAGCCAGCAGCAGCAACCTATCCTCATTTATGTTTAGAAAACAAATTTGAGCCCTCCCAAGTAGTACAGCGGTCTAAGGCACTGCATCGCAGATCCGGGTTCGATCCCGGACTGTGTCATGGAACCCATGAGGCGGCACACAATTGGCCCAGCGTCGCCCGGGTTAGGGAAGGGTTTGGCTGGCCGTGACGTCCTTGTCCTGTCCCACTCTAGCGGCTCCTGTGGCAGCCGGGGTCATGCACACTGACAGGGTAGCCAGTTGGACAGTGTTTCTTCCAAGTCATTGGTGCAGCTGGCTTCCTGGTTCAGCGAGCAGCGAGCATTGTGTCAAGAAGCAGTGCGGCTTGGCAGGGTCGTGTTTCGGAGGACGCATGACTCTCGACCTTCACCTCTCCAGAGAGCGATGGACAAGACTAACTACACATTGGGGAGAATACGGGGTAAAAAACAAATAGAAAATAAAATAAATAATTAAAATAAAACACATTTGAAGGCCAAAACTGTGGGGGGAAAGCACTCACCATGTTCCTGCAACCGAATAAATCACCCAAAGAATACTTTGAACCAAATGAGAAAATGTAGAAATTGGCCCACCCTAGTCTTCATTAAGGAAGCGTGGGACATGTCTTCATTAGGGAAGCGTGGGACATGTCTTCATTAGGGAAGCGTGGGACATGTCTTCATTAGGGAAGCGTGGGACATGTCTTCATTAGGGAAGCGTGGGACATGTCTTCATTAGGGAAGCGTGGGACATGTCTTCATTAGGGAAGCGTGGGACATGTCTTCATTAGGGAAGCGTGGGACATTGCACAGCAGTAAGTAGGTGTATTTCTCCTTTATTATTTGTTCCTTCTTGATTTCAATGTGGTAGGGAAACCAGGAAATTGTGTTTTGTATGTAATATTTCTTGATTAATAAAATGTATTCATATACCATATTTTTGTGGGGGGGTTAGTGGGGAGGCGCATATGATTTTTCTCCATGATGAAAGGCCATAACAGAAAAAGTTTGGGAAGCACTGATCTAGCTGATAAGCACAAATACAGATGGGCAAACGCATGCTTCAGCCTATAGGCTGCATCTGTTGGGCTACAGGTGATAATTGCTTGTTTAAGCAATAAGGCACGAGGGGGAGTGGTATATGGTCAATATACCACGGCTAAGGGCTGTTCTTAGGCAAATCTAATTTGATTGGTCACATACACTTGATTAGCGGATGTTATTGCGGGTGTAGCGAAACGCGTGTGGTTCTAGCTCCAACAGTGCAGTAATATCTAACAAGTAATATCTAACAAATTACACAACATGTACCCAATACACACACATCTAAGTAGGAATGAATTAAGACTACATACATATATGGACGAGCGATGTCAGAGCGGAACTGACTAAGATACAGTAGAAGTATAGAACAGTATATACAGTATATATCAGATGAGTAATGCCAGATGTAAACATCATTAAAGTGACTAGTGTTCCAACCCTTAAAGTTGCCAGTGATTTCTAGTCTATGCCTAAAGACAGCAGCCTCTAACGTGCTAGTGATGGCTGTTTAACAGTCTAATGGCCTTGAGATAGAATCTGTTTTGGTGTGGTTGGACCATGTTAGTTTGTTGATGATGTGGACACCAAGGAACTTGAAGCTCTCAACATGCTCCACTGCAGCCCCGTCGATGAGAATGGGGGCATGCTCGGTCCTCTTTTTCATGTCGTCCATAATCATGTCTTGATCACGTTGAGGGAGAGATTGTTGTCCTGGCACCACACGGCCAGGTCACTGACCTCCTCCCTAAGGCTGTCTCATCGTTTTCGGTGATCAGGCCTACCACTGTTGTGTCATTGGCAAATTTAATGATGCTGTTGGAGTCATGCCTGGCCGTGCAGTCATGAGTGAACAGGGAGTACAGGAGGGGAATGAGCACACACCACTGAGTGGCCCCTGTGTTTAGTTCCAGGGTCCTTAACTTATTGATGAGCTTTGTGGACACTATGGTGTTGACCGCTGAGCTGTAGTCAATGAATAGCATTCTCACATAGGTGTTCCTTTTTTCCAGGTGGGAAAGGGCTGTGTGGAGTGCAATAGAGATTGCATCATCGGTGGATCTGTTGGGGCGGTATGTAAATTGGAGTGGGTCTAGGGTTTCAGGGATGATGGTGGTGATGTGAGCCGTGTTGTTGTGAGCCATGACTAGCCTTTCAGTTGTGGTTGGGATACATTGACCATGTTTTGGATGAACACTGAACAAAAATATAAATGCAGCATGTAAAGAGTTGGTCCCATTTTCATAAGCTGAAATAAAAGATTGCAGAAAATGCCCATACACACAAAAAAATGTATTTCTCTCAAACTGTGCACAAATTTGCTTACATCCTTGTTAGTGAGCATTACTCTTTTCCAAGACAATCCATCCACCTTACAGGTGTGGCATATTCAGGTGATTAAATAGCATGATCATTGTACAGGTGCACCTTGTACTGGGCACTATAAAAGTCCACTATAAAATACACAACACAATGCCACAGATGTCTCAAGTTGAGGGAGCATGCAATTGGCATGCTGACTGCAGCAATGTCCACCAGACCCGTTGCCAGATTGATTGTTCATTTTTCTACCATAAGCCTAGTTTTAGAAAATTTGGCAGTACATTCAACTGGCCTCAACCGCAGAGCTCGTGTAACCATGTTAGCCCAGGACCTCCACATCCGGCTTCTTCACCTGTGGGATCGTCGGAGACCAGCCATCCGTAGGAGTTGATAAAACTGTGGGTTTGCACAACCTAAGAATTTCTGCACAAACTGTCAGAAACCATCTCAGGGAATCTTCCTCACCGGGGTCTTGACCTGACTGCAGTATGGCACCGTAACCAACATCAGGGGCAAATGGCTACTGGCATGCTGGAGAAGTGTGTTCTTGAGGGATGAATGCCGGTTTCAACTGTACCTGGCACATAACAGACAGTGTGTATTGTATTGTGTGGGTGAGCGGTTTGCTGATGTCAACGTTGTGAACAGAGTGCCCCATGGTGGCGGTGGGGTTATGGTATGGGCTACTGGCTACTGCAGACAAACACAATTGTATTTTATCAATGGCAATTTGAATACACAGAGATAACTTGATGAGATCCTGAGGCCCATTATTGTGCCATTCATCCGCCACCCCCAACTCATGTTTCAGCATGATAATGCACAGCCCCAAGGAATTATACACAAATCCTGGAAGTCCCAGTTCTTCCATGGCCTGCATACTCACCAGTCATGTCCTCCATTGAGCATGTTTTGGATGCTCTGGATCAACGTGTACGACACCGTGTTCCAGTTCCCGCCAATATCCAGCAACTTAGCATTGCCATTGAAGAGGAGTGGAACAACATTCCACAGGGGGCCTCCCGAGTGGCGCAGCGGTGTAAGACACTTCAAATGTGCCTTTAGAGGCCATACAATTCAGTACTCATCTCTAAACCAAAAGCAATTTAGATCAAGAGTACATATTGGCCTCCTGAGTGGTGTAGCAGTCTAAGACACTGCACTGCAGTGCTTGAGGCGTCACTACAGACCCGAGTTCGATCCCAGCCAATGACCGGGAGACCCATGAGGTGGCGCACAATTGGCCCAGCGTCGTCCGGGTTAAGGGAGTGTTTGGCCGGCCGGGATGTCCTTGTCCCATCACGCTCTAGCAACTCCTGTGGCGGGCCGGGCGCATTCAAGCTGACACGGTCGCTGGTTGGACGGTGTTTCCTCCAGTGCATTGGTGCGACTGGCTTCCGGGTTAAGTGAGAAGTGTGTCAAGAAGCAGTGCGGGTTGGCAAGGTCGTGTTTCGGGGGACGCATGGCTCTTGAACGTTGCCTCTCCTGAGTCCGTACAGGAGGTGCAGCGATGGGACAAGACTGTAACTACCAATTGGATATCACGGAAATAACATTCCACGGGCCACAATCAACAGCCTGATAAACTCTATGTGAAGGAGATGTGTCGTGCTGCATGAGACAAATGGTGGTCACACCAGGTACTGACTGGTTTTCAGATCCAAGCCCCTACTTAAAAACAAAAAAGTTATTTGTGACCAGTAGATGCATATCTGTATTCCCAGTCATGTGAAATCCATAAATCATGGCCTAATGAATTCATTTCTTATGACCGATTTTCTTACATACACTGTAACGCAGTAAAATCTTTGAAATCGTGGCATTTATATATTTTTGTTCAGTGTATTTTCCCTTCAAAAATCACTAAAATCTCAATTTCACAGCTATTTCTTAAGAGAAAAAATATCTCCCAGGGGAAGAATTGGGGTAGGGGGCCAGCCCCTGAACTTCCCTAGAAGGGTGTTGACCCTGGAACCCCCCAATATGCAACACAGTTATTGACTTTGTATTTGTAGTCAACTTAGTTATCAGCTGTCACAGAGACAGATCACAATCTTTATTCTAGGTCTAGCGGAGATCTGTATATAAAGTGACACGGCAGGGCAGGGCAAACGAAGCACTTAGACCACTCATACTGTAGAACAGCTGAGGCAGGCATTATTAACATCGCACTTAAGCGCTCGTAATGTTCGTTTTTTGGAAACAGCTTGGAGGATTAACGATGCTCCTACGAAGATTCTAACGTTGAACTTAGCCTTAAGATGCTTTTGGAAAATTGGGCCCCGATAACTGCAGCCCTTATCACTGCTACTGAAAAACAGCAGTCCCAGAGTCATCGCTGTGTGTGCGTGCTGACCTGTGTGACACATATAGTGCCTTGCAAACGTATTCATCCCCTTTGGCATTTTTCCTATTTGGTTGTATTACAACCTGTAATTTAAATATATTTTTATTTGGATTTCATGTAATGGACATACACAAAATAATCAAAATTGGTGAAGTGAAATGTAAAAAAAATGACTTGTTTCAAAAATTTATATAAAAAAAATGAAAAGTGCATATGTATTCACCCCCTTTGCTATGAAGCCCATAAATAAGATCTGGTGCAACCAATTACCTTCAGAAGTCACATAATTACTTAAATAAAGTCCACCTGTGTGCAATCTAAGCATCACATGATCTGTCACATGATCTCAGTATATATACACCTGTTCTGAAAGGCCCCAGAGTCTGCAACACCACTAAGCTGAGGGCACCACCAAGCAAGTGACACCATGAAGACCAAGGAGCTCTCCAAACAGGCCAGGTGCAAAGTTGTGGAGAAGTACAAATCAGAGTTGGGTAATAAAAAAATATCTGAAACTTTGAACATCTCACGGAGCACCATTAAATCCATTATTAAAAATGGAAAGAATATGGCATCACAACAAACCTGCCATGAGAGGGCCGCCCACCAAAGCTCAGACCAGGCAAGGAGGGTATTAATCAGAGAGGCAACAAAGAGACCAAAGATAACCCTGAAGGAGCTGCAAAGCTCCACAGTGGAGATTGGAGTATCTGTCCATAGGACCACTTTAAGCCGTACACTCCACAGAGCTGGGCTTCACGGAAGAGTGGCCAGAAAAAAGCCATTGCTTAAAAGAAAACAGTAAGCAAACACGTTTGGTGTTCTCTAAAAGACGTGTGGGAGACTCCCCAAACATATGGAAGAAGGTACTCTGATCAGATAAGACTGAAATTGAGCTTTTTGGCCATCAAGGAAAATGCTATGTCTGGCGCAAACCCCAACAGCATAGCCCCGAGAACACCATCCCCACAGTGAAGCATGGTGGTGGTAGCATCATGCTGTGGTGATGTTTTTCCATCAGCGGGGACTGGGAAACTGGTCAGAATTGAAGGAATGATGGATGTCGCTAAATACAGGGAAATTCTTGATAGAAACCTGTTTCAGTCTTCTAGAGATTTGAGACTGGGACGGAGGTTCACCTTCCAGCAGGACAATGACCTTAAGCATACTGCTAAAGCAACACTCGAGTGGTTTAGGGGAAACATTTAAATGTCTTGGAATGACCTAGTCAAAGCCCAGACCTCAATCCAATTGAGAAACTGTGGTTTGACTTAAAGATTGCTGTACACAAGCGGAACCCATCCAACTTGAAGGACCTTGAGCAATTTTGCCTTGAAGAATGCCAAGCTTATAGAGACATTCCCAAGGGACTTGCAGCTGTAATTGTTGCAAAAGGTGACTCTACAAAGTACTGACTTTGGGGGCGGTGAATAGTTATAGACCGTTAAGTTGTCAGTTTTTTTGTTTCATTTCTTGTTTGTTTTACAATAAAAAATATTTTGCATCTTCAAAGTGGTAGGCATGTTGTGTAAATCAAATAACTCATATCCCCCCAAAATATATTTTAATTCCAGGTTGTAAGGCAACAAAATAGGAAAAATGCCAAGGGGGTGAATACTTTCACAGGCCACTGTAAGGGTTAGTTAGGCAAGGGTGAAAGAAACAGCAAAAACCGAGAGGGAGAGAGTGAGAGGATGGGAAAAACTGAGAATGAGCGAAAGAAAGAGAAAAGCAACATGCACACTGTCTCTCTTGCTCCGTTCTGTTTAGTCTGTTACTAGGCAACACCTGCAGGCATGGGCTAAATAAAGCCTTGCACCAGCCACTCACCCCCTCCTTCACCCCCCTTTCTATCTACATCCTTCATGCCTTTCTCCCTTACTCTACCCATCTCCCACCGCCATACTCTCTAACATCATCTTATTCTCCCTCACCCCATTCCCCCCATTCCTCTCCCTCTGCCTCCTTTTCTTGCCCCAGCTCAGCTTCATATCCACCCTGAGCCAAAAGCAGAGGAGATATCCACAGCACAGGCCTTGAACCTGCAGAGCTACCTTGACTGTGTGTGATGTTCTACCATGAACCCAGAACAAATTCACACTGACAGTCTGTTCCCTTTCTTTCTGGTGGTGATTTATGTAAAATGACTATGAGAGAGGGAGTAAGATCAAATAAGATAGAGGTAAACCCTGTGGAATCACTACAGGAAATAAACCCTATCACCATGGAGACTACTTAGCAACAGGCACCAGAGATTCTAAACAATTACTTCCCACTGGGCACAGATGTCAATTCAATGTTGGTTCACTGTAATTTCATTGAAATGACGTGGAAACATTGATTCAACCAGTATGTGCCCAGTGGGCTGTGATTATCCTAATGACATTACAGAGACCTGTTTTAGAGCATTTAGTTCAGGGTTATGGTCTCTGTAGAGCAGACAAATGCAGAGAATTTGTATTTTAGGAGTTAAAACCAAATTCTGTCTTTTCTACGACAGTTGGAAAACTAAAGCTGTCAAACGAAAGACAGGCAAATCCATGAAATCGGTATCCTCACACTGCAGGAGCCAGAGATGTGTTTTATAAAGGTCTTAGTATAGGTGAATGTAAGTAAGCGTGTGGACTACAGGCATTTTGCTTTTCTAAATGTCTGAGTTAGCCTGTAGACACACGTGTGTATGTGCGCACGTTGAAGGCTGAGTGAGATTTGGTTTAATTCAAACATGAAACAAACTCTACCCACAAATGCCAACACCCAATGTGAATCTGTATGTGTGTGTTGTGTAAGGGCTTTTATTATATAATCCCAGAGATACACATATCTGCGAGCCGAGGTATTCAGAGAGCATGAAGCAGGTAACAGCAGTGGATTTGAGAGGAGGAGGAGAGGGGAGGAAGAAGAGGAAAGGAGTGGAGAGGATGAGGAGAAGAGTAAGAGCAAGAGGGTGGAAGGAGGTTGGGTAATCAAAGACGGGTGAGATGAGGAGACGGTCCACTTGATTGATAGGTTCTAGATTGATGGTTCAGTCTAAAAGAAAACAAGTGATGGATCAAACAATGTAATGAAGTGCACTAGATAGGGAATAGGGTGTCAAGACAGTCATTGAAATACTAACGTAAGATGAAGTACACTGGTCTCGAGTATTTACAGTAACTGAGGTTTTAGAGTTTCAAATAGCAAACACGTGGAATGTCTAGGTCCTGAGAGACCGTTTGATTAAAGTGACCGTCTGGAACATTTAAAGTCCAGAGCTTGAAGAGGAGGCCTACTCTAAAAGTCCAGTTGACAGAGAGCTAGAGAGAAATGGATAAACAAAGGTGCGAGGAGAAAGAACAGCAGAGGAAGGTAACAGGAGGAGTAGAGAGGAGGTAGAGAAAGCAGGAATGAAGGTACTGTAGGCAGAGTGAGGTACAAGGAGGAGTAGAGAGGAGGTAGAGAAAGCAGGAATGAAGGTACTGTAGGCAGAGTGAGGTACAAGGAGGAGTAGAGAGGAGGTAGAGAAAGCAGGAATGAAGGTACTGTAGGCAGAGTGAGGTACAAGGAGGAGTAGAGAGGAGGTAGAGAAAGCAGGAATGAAGGCACTGTAGGCAGAGTGAGGTACAAGGAGGAGTAGAGAGGAGGTAGAGAAAGCAGGAATGAAGGCACTGTAGGCAGAGTGAGGTACAAGGAGGAGTAGAGAGGAGGTAGAGAAAGCAGGAATGAAGGTACTGTAGGCAGAGTGAGGTACAAGGAGGAGTAGAGAGGAGTAGAGAAAGCAGGAATGAAGGCACTGTAGGCAGAGTGAGGTACAAGGAGGAGTAGAGAGGAGGTAGAGAAAGCAGGAATGAAGGCACTGTAGGCAGAGTGAGGTACAAGGAGGAGTAGAGAGGAGGTAGAGAAAGCAGGAATGAAGGCACTGTAGGCAGAGTGAGGTACAAGGAGGAGTAGAGAGGAGGTAGAGAAAGCAGGAATGAAGGCACTGTAGGCAGAGTGAGGTACAAGGAGGAGTAGAGAGGAGGTAGAGAAAGCAGGAATGAAGGCACTGTAGGCAGAGTGAGGTACAAGGAGGAGTAGAGAGGAGGTAGAGAAAGCAGGAATGAAGGCACTGTAGGCAGAGTGAGGTACAAGGAGGAGTAGAGAGGAGGTAGAGAAAGCAGGAATGAAGGCACTGTAGGCAGAGTGAGGTACAAGGAGGAGTAGAGAGGAGGTAGAGAAAGCAGGAATGAAGGTACTGTAGGCAGAGTGAGGTACAAGGAGGAGTAGAGTGAATGATGTGTTCCTACCAGGGAGCATGTCATTATGGTATTAGTGAGTTGGCACAGAGAGCTGCAGCTGAAAGGCACTGGGCATCACTCACTCTGACAGAGCAGAGCAGAGCAGGGGGTACACACACACGGTTACAGCCTAAGCTTTCTCTCTCATCTGTTTAATACTCTGAAACTCCACACATCAACGACAACTGGTCGGCATACAGTACGACCCCCTGTTTCCTGGTGCACTACCTTTGAACCTAATTGGTAATATGGTGTCATATTACCAATGTAAGGTCTACACAACAGGTGTAGTTGACCTTACAGTGAAATGCTTACTAACAAGCCCTCAACAAACAATGCAGTTAAGAAAATGGAAATATAACAAATGACTAGGGTGGCTGGAGTCCTTGGCAATTTTTTGTGCCTTCCTCTAACACCGCCTGGTATAGAGGTCCTGGATGGCAGGAAGCTTGGCCCCAGTGATGTACTGGGCCCTACGCACTACCCTCTGTAGTGCCTTGCGGTCGGAGGCCGTGCAGTTGCCATACCAGGCGGTGATGCAACCAGTCAGAATGCTCCCGATGGTGCAGCTGTAGAACGTTTTGAGGATCTGAGGACCCATGCCACATCTTTCCAGTCTCCTGAGGGGAAATGGGTGTTGTCATGCCCTCTTCACGACTGTCTTGGTGTGTTTGGACCATGATAGTTAACCTGCTCCACTACAGTCCTGTCGATAAGAATGGGGGCGTGCTCAGTCCTCCTTTTTATGTTGTCCACAATCATCTCCTTTGTCTTGATCACTGTGAGGGAGAGGTTGTTGTCCTGACACCACACGGCCAGGTCTCTGACCTCCTCCCTATAGGCTGCCTCATCATTGCCGGTGATCAGGCCTACCACTGTTATGTCATCTACAAACTTAATGATGGTGTTGGAGTCTTGCTTGGCCATGCAGTCATGGGTGAACAGGGAACACAGGAGGGGATTGAGCACCCCCCCTGAGGGGCCCCTGTGTTGAGGATCAACATGGCAGATGTGTTGTTACCTACCCTTACCACCAGGGGGCAGCCCATCAAGATGTCCAGGATCCATTTGCAGAGGGAGGTGTTTCGTCCCAGGGTCCTTAGTTTAGTAATGAGCTTTGAGGGCACTATGGAGTTGAATACTGAGCTGTAGTCAATGAAAGGCATTCTCACGTAGGCGTTCCTTTTGTTCAGGTGGGAAAGGGCAGTGCAATAGAGATTGCATCATCTGTGGAACTGTTGAGGCAGTATGCAAATTAGAGTGGGTCTAGGGTTTCTGGGATAATGGTGTTGATGTGAGACATGACCAGCCTTTCAAAGCACTTCTTGGCTACAGACGTGAGTGCTACGGGTCAGTAGTCATTTAGGAAGGTTACATTACATCATTACATTTACATTCAAGTCATTTAGTAGACGCTCTTATCCAGAGCGACTTACAAATTGGTGCATTCACCTTATGACATCCAGTGGAACAGTCACTTTACAATAGTGCATCTAAATCTTAAAGGGGGGGGGTGAGAGGGATTACTTATCCTATCCTAGGTATTCCTTAAAGAGGTGGGGTTTCAGGTGTCTCCGGAAGGTGGTGATTGACTCCGCTGTCCTGGCGTTGTGAGGGAGTTTGTTCCACCATTGGGGGGCCAGAGCAGCGAACAGCTTTGACTGGGCTGAGCGGGAGCTGTACTTCCTCAGTGATAGGGAGGCGAGCAGGCCAGAGGTGGATGAACGCAGTGCCCTTGTTTGGGTGTAGGGCCTGATCAGAGCCTGGAGGTACTGAGGTGCCGTTCCCCTCACAGCTCCGTAGGCAAGCACCATGGTCTTGTAGCGGATGCGAGCTTCAACTGGAAGCCAGTGGAGAGAACGGAGGAGCGGGGTGACGTGAGAGAACTTGGGAAGGTTGAACACCAGACGGGCTGCGGCGTTCTGGATGAGTTGAAGGGTTTAATGGCACAGGCAGGGAGCCCAGCCAACAGCGAGTTGCAGTAATCCAGACGGGAGATGACAAGTGCCTGGATTAGGACCTGCGCCGCTTCCTGTGTGAGGCAGGGTCGTACTCTGCGGATGTTGTAGAGCATGAACCTACAGGAACGGGCCACCGCCTTGATGTTGGTTGAGAACGACAGGGTGTTGTCCAGGATCACGCCAAGGTTCTTAGCGCTCTGGGAGGAGGACACAATGGAGTTGTCAACCGTGATGGCGAGATCATGGAACGGGCAGTCCTTCCCGGGAGGAAGAGCAGCTCCGTCTTGCCGAGGTTCAGCTTGAGGTGGTGATCCGTCATCCACACTGATATGTCTGCCAGACATGCAGAGATGCGATTCACCACCTGGTCATCAGAAGGGGGAAAGGAGAAGATTAATTGTGTGTCGTCTGCATAGCAATGATAGGAGAGACCATGTGAGGTTATGACAGAGCCAAGTGACTTGGTGTATAGCGAGAATAGGAGAGGGCCTAGAACAGAGCCCTGGGGGACACCAGTGGTGAGAGCGCGTGGTGAGGAGACAGATTCTCGCCACGCCACCTGGTAGGAGCGACCTGTCAGGTAGGACGCAATCCAAGCGTGGGCCGCGCCGGAGATGCCCAACTCGGAGAGGGTGGAGAGGAGGATCTGATGGTTCACAGTATCGAAGGCAGCCGATAGATCTAGAAGGATGAGAGCAGAGGAGAGCAGTCTCAGTTGAATGACTAGTCTTGAAACCTGACTGATTTGGATCAAGAAGGTCATTCAGAGAGAGATAGTGGGAGAGCTGGCCAAGGACGGCACGTTCAAGAGTTGGAGAGAAAAGAAAGAAGGGATACTGGTCTGTAATTGTTGACATCGGAGGGATCGAGTGTAGGTTTTCAGAAGGGGTGCAACTCTCGCTCTCTTGAAGACGGAAGGGGACGTAGCCAGCGGTCAGGGATGAGTTGATGAGCGAGGTGAGGTAAGGGAGAAGGTCTCCGGAAATGGTCTGGAGAAGAGAGGGGATAGGGTCAAGCGGGCAGGTTGTTGGGCGGCCGGCCGTCACAAGACGCGAGATTTCATCTGGAGAGAGAGGGGAGAAAGAGGTCAGAGCACAGGGTAGGGCAGTGTGAGCAGAACCGGCGGTGTCGTTTGACTTAGCAAACGAGGATCGGATGTCGTCGACCTTCTTTTCAAAATGGTTGACGAAGTCATCTGCAGAGAGGGAGGGGAGGGGGGAGGATTCAGGAGGGAGGAGAAGGTGGCAAAGAGCTTCCTAGGGTTAGAGGCAGATGCTTGGAATTTAGAGTGGTAGAAAGTGGCTTTAGCAGCAGAGACAGAGGAGGAAAATGTAGAGAGGAGGGAGTGAAAGGATGCCAGGTCCGCGGGGAGGCGAGTTTTCCTCCATTTCCGCTCGGCTGCCCGGAGCCCTGTTCTGTGAGCTCGCAATGAGTCATCGAGCCACGGAGCGGGAGGGGAGGACCGAGCCGGCCTGGAGGATAGGGGACATAGAGAGTCAAAGGATGCAGAGCGGGAGGAGAGGAGGGTTGAGGAGGCAGAATCAGGAGATAGGTTGGAGAAGGTTTGATCAGAGGGAAGAGATGATAGGATGGAAGAGGAGAGAGTAGCGGGGGAGAGAGAGCGAAGGTTGGGACGGCGCGATACCTTCCGAGTAGGGGCAGTGTGGGAGCTGTTGGATGAGAGCGAGAGGGAAAAGGATACAAGGTAGTGGTCGGAGACTTGGAGGGGAGTTGCAATGAGGTTAGTGGAAGAACAGCATCTAGTAAAGATGAGGTCGAGCGCATTGCCTGCCTTGTGAGTAGGGGGGGAAGGTGAGAGGGTGAGGTCAAAAGAGGAGAGGAGTGGAAAGAAGGAGGCAGAGAGGAATGAGTCAAAGGTAGACGTGGGGAGGTTAAAGTCGCCCAGAACTGTGAGAGGTGAGCCGTCCTCAGGAAAGGAGCTTATCAAGGCATCAAGCTCATTGATGAACTCTCCGAGGAACCTGGAGGGCGATAAATGATAAGGATGTTAAGCTTGAAAGGGCTGGTAACTGTGACAGCATGGAATTCAAAGGAGGCAATAGACAGATGGGTAAGGGGAGAAAGAGAGAATGACCACTTGGGAGAGATGAGGATCCCGGTGCCACCACCCCGCTGACCAGAAGCTCTCGGGGTGTGCGAGAACACGTGGGCGGACGAAGAGAGAGCAGTAGGAGTAGCAGTGTTGTCTGTGGTGATCCATGTTTCCGTCAGTGCCAAGAAGTCGAGGGACTGGAGGGAGGCATAGGCTGAGATGAACTCTGCCTTGTTGACCGCAGATCGGCAGTTCCAGAGGCTACCGGAGACCTGGAACTCCACGTGGGTCGTGCTCGCTGGGACCACCAGATTAGGGTGGCCGCGGCCACGCGGTGTGGAGCGTTTGTATGGTCTGTGCAGAGAGGAGAGAACAGGGATAGACAGACACATAGTTGACAGGCTACAGAAGAGGCTACGCTAATGCAAAGGAGATTGGAATGACAAGTGGACTACACGTCTCGAATGTTCAGAAAGTTAAGCTTACGTAGCAAGAATCTTATTGACTAAAATGATTAAAATGATACAGTACTGCTGAAGTAGGCTAGCTGGCAGTGGGTGCGTTGTTGACACTACACTAATCAAGTCGTTCCGTTGAGTGTAATAGTTTCTGCAGTGCTGCTATTCGGGGGCTAGCTGGCTAGCTAGTAGTGTTGTTTACGTTACGTTGCGTTAAAAGAACGACAATAGCTGGCTAGCTAACCTAGAAAATCGCTCTAGACTACACAATTATCTTTGATACAAAGACCACTATGTAGCTAGCTATGTAGCTAGCTACGATCAAACAAATCAAACCGTTGTACTGTAATGAAATGAAATGAAAATGTGATACTACCTGTGAATGCGACCGGGTTGTGAGTCAATTCAGTAGACGTTGGCTAGCTGTTGGCTAGCTAGCAGAGTCTCCTACGTTAAATAGCTGGCTAGCTAACCTCGGTAAATTAAGATAATCACTCTAAGACTACACACTCTAAACCTAAACTACACAATTATCTTTGATACGAAGATACGAAGACAGCAAAGACAGCTATGTAGCTAGCTAACACTACACTAATCGAGTCGTTCAGTTGAGTGTAATAGTTTCTCCAGTGCAGCTAATCAGTGGACGTTAGCTAGCTGGCTAGTGAAGACTACGTTAGGACGGCGAAATACGATAATTACGCAATTATCTTTGATACAAAGACGGCTATGTAGCTAGCTGAGAAGAAATTGCTAAGATTAGACAAATCAAACCGTTGTGCTATAATGAAATATAATGAAATGTAATGAAATGTGAAATGTAATGAAATGTAATGAAAAAGTTATACTACCTGCGGGAGCGAAGTGCCGATGCGACCACTCGCTCCAACCCGGAAGTACCTTAGTGTTCATGGGCACAGGGACTACGGTGGTCTGCTTGAAAGCATGTTGGCATTACAGACTCTGTCAGGGACAGGTTGAAAATGTCAGTGACGACACTTGCCAGTTGGTCAGCACATGCTCAGAGTAAATAATAATAATAATAATATATGCCAGTACACGTCATGGTAATCCGTCTGGCCCCGCAGCCTTGTGAATGTAGACCTGTTTAAAGGTCTTGCTCACATTGGCTACGGAGAGCGTGATCACACAGTCATCCGGAACAGCTGGTTCTCTCATGCATGCTTCAGTGTTGCTTGCCTCAAAGCGAGCATAGAAGTTATTTAGCTCATCTGGTAGGCTTGTGTCACTGGGCAGCTCGTGGCTGTGCTTCCCTTTGTAATCCGTAATAGTTTTCAAGCCCTGCCACATCCGACGAGCGTCGGAGCCAGTGTAGTACAATTCAATCTTAGTCCTGTATTGATGCTTTGCTTATATGATGGTTCGT
This sequence comes from Oncorhynchus gorbuscha, assembly GCF_021184085.1. Classification (NCBI taxonomy): domain Eukaryota; kingdom Metazoa; phylum Chordata; class Actinopteri; order Salmoniformes; family Salmonidae; genus Oncorhynchus; species Oncorhynchus gorbuscha. The sequence continues at coordinate 25,838,906 of NC_060181.1, read as the reverse complement.
CGGAGGGCATAGCGGGATTTCTTATAAGCTTCCGGGTTAGAGTTAGAGTTTCTCCCATATTTCTCTGCAGATCCTCTCAACTTCTGTCAGGTTGGATGGGAAGTGTCGCTGCACAGCTATCTTCAGGTCTCTCCAGAGATCAGGTTTAAGTCTGTGCTCTGGCTGGGCCACTCAAGCACATTCAGAAACTTGTCCCGAAGCCACTCCTGCATGATCTTGGCTGTGTGCTTTGGATCGTTGTCCTGTTGGAAGGTAAAAATTCAACCCCGTCTGAGGTCCTACGTGCTCTGGGGTAGGTTTTCATCAAGATCTCTGTACATTGCTCCGTTCATCTTTGCCTCGATCCTGACTAGTCTCCCAGTCCCTGCAGCTCAAAAACACCCCCACAGCATGATGCTGCCACCACCACACTTCACTGTAGGGATGGTGCCAGGTTTCCTCCAGATGTGACGCTTAGCATTCAGGCCAAAGAGTTCAATCTTTGTTTCATCAGACCAGAGAATCTTGTTTCTTGTGGTCTGAGTCCTTTATGTGCCTTTTGGCAAACTCCAAGCGGGCTGTCATGTACCTTTTATGAGAAGTGGCTTCCGTCTGGCCACTACCATAAAGGCCTGCAGAGATGGTTGTTCTTCTGGAAGGTTCTCCAAGCTCAAATCAGAGTGACCTTGGTCTTCTCCCTGACCAAGGCCCTTCTATCCCAATTGCTTGGTTTAGCCAGCCAGCCAGCTCCAAGTGTCTTGGTGATTCTATACTTCTTCCATTTTAGAATGATGGAGGACTCTGCGTTCTTGGGGACCTTCAATACTGCAGACATTTTTTGGTACCCTTCCAAAGATCTGTGACTCGATGCAATCCTGTTTCGGCGCTCTGCTGACAATTCCTTTGACCTCATGGCTTGGTTTTTGTTAATATGCACTGTCAACTGTGGGACCTTATATAGACAAGTTTGTGGAGGTGGACTCCAATCAAGTTGCAGAAAACATTGAGGATCAATGTAAATAGGATGCACCTGAGCTCAATTTTGAGTTTCATAGCAAATTAGGTATCAGTATTTTTATACATATGCAAACATTTCTAAAAACCTGTTTTCACTTTGTCAATGTGTATTGTGTAGGTTGAAGATTTAATTTTTAAAACCAGTTTTGAATAAGGCTGTAATGTAACAAAATGTTTTCCCTTTTCAATCTCCCTCTATATAGCCTAACTAGCCCCTCTCTTTTGCACTGTCTATGGTGGCCTTTGCTCCCTCTTCCTTATGCCCACATTAGTTTGAGACAGGATGAGAGAAGAGGGGAAGGATGGAAGGGTGGCGAAGGAGAAGAAACATTTTCTCTGTTCTCCCTCTTCCAGTGGGAGAAAAGGGTGGAATGAGAAAGGAGTATACTCTCTTTCCTGGGGTGGCTGCATGGTCGTCATGGCAGCAGAGATTGGTAATAAACAGGAGAGATGTGGCTGATGGGGGGGGGGTTGTGTATGTTTGTGTGATATGATGCAGTTTAAGTCGCCATGGCAACCACATAAAGGCAGTTACTTTGAGAGATTGTGCATGTTTGTGTGTGTGTGTGCGCGTGGGAAGCAGATTTGGGGTTAGATTCAATTTCAATGCACTTCAGAGACTGTATATGAATTTAATATCTTTAATCAATTCCATCTTCCTTACAATGATATCAAATGAAATAGCCGTTGATAAACATTCAAACATGCACAATAATAATAATTTTAAAAAGTTGTTTGCCAGTGGAGTTCCCTGTTAAAACAAATCAGCAGTAGAAACTAAAATAAGTTACTAAAGCGTCGACCCCTGGAGTGTACCAAGTCTAGGGGAGCATGGTAGACCAGGTGCTCGGTCAAGGGGTGGCCTTTCTGCTATGGCAGTGGATTAGAAGTTCTACTGAGCTACCCAACTCATCTCTTCTCCCTCACATTTGGTCTAGCCCTAGTCTGGCCAGCATAGCTCCAGCTCATACAGCACCTCCTCCTCCCTTTCCCTTACTCCCTGTGTCGCAATAGTCTAAAGAGGTTCAACGCCTCACCTACATCTCCACTGATATAAAAACAGAAGGGTGAAAGCAATATGGTGGAGACAAAGAGAGGGAAACTTGTTAAGACTAATGAGATACAAATGTATTTCTACTCCTCCCCTCAGGTGCTGGTAAATATCTCCCTCCCCTGTCAGGTGCTCGTCACCTCTACTTTCAACTCCTCTTTTATGCTGCCATTTTTGTTCCCGTTCTCCGTCTCCACCTCCTCCTCTTCTCCCTAGGTCCCGGTCCCTGTTTGTTCCGGAATACCTCGACCCCCAGCATGCGAAGGTAGTGGAAACTCTCGTTGCGGGGTACAAAAGCTCTGATGGAGGTCTTGCCTCTCCAGCCACACAGCTCTATAGGACACTGAGGACCATCAGGGTTACCGAGGAGAGGGTTGGAGAGAGAACGAGGGTGAATTCTCTGATAACAGTAAATAATACATGGACAGAGACTAAATGGATACTTACCTACTATCAGGCCGATACTTTAGAACAACGCTGCCCATTTCTGTAGAAACAGAAACACTGCATGAACACACACAAAGCCACCACCCTACAGCCACACAGTACAGAACATAGACGGCTTTGAAGGAAAAACAAAAAGCACGACTGCACCAATCTTCTTGGCCTGTTGGTGAGCATCATCCTCCAGGTTGTTGAGGTACGGGTTCTCCTGACTCAGTAGAATCTTGATGTCCTCAACACTGATTGTGATCATCCTGGAGCGGATGTAGGGGAACAGAGTATAGATACATTTACATTTACATTTAAGTCATTTAGCAGACGCTCTTATCCAGAGCGACTTACAAATACCCTGGAGGGGAGAGGGATGAGGAGGGAGAGAGATGAATGAGTGCGTGTACTCATGTGTACTGCCGTATGTGCGCGTGTGCATTTCCCATGTTATCTGAAAGTCTAGAATATTAATACACGTGTACCTACCTCCTGGGCAAGTCTGAAGACACAGCCAAACTCCTCCTTGTCGCTGTTGAGAGACCACATACACCTCTGTGTTGATCACCTGCAAAACACACAAAATAATTAAATTACAGTGCTTGAGAATAACATCCGTTTCAGCAACATATTGCTTCTGATTTCAATGTTTTGAATAATAGTTTGGATTTCAAATAAGCCATTGCTTCTTACAATATTTTGTCACACATCATTGAGCCAGAACTGTGCTGAGTATTCTGCATGCATGTAAAAACTGAACAAAATGTTTTATTTGTGCATACCTTCCTGATATTCAGTTGCACCCCCTTTTGCCCTCAACAGCCTCAATTTGTCTGGACATGGACTCTACAAGTTGTCGAAAGCATTCCACAGGGATGCTGGCCCATGTTGATTTCAATGCTTCGCACAGTTGTGTCAAGTTGGCTGGATGTCCCTTGGGTGGTGGACCATTCTTGATACACACAGGAAACCCAGCAGCGTTGCAGTTCTTGACACACTGAAACCGGTGTGCTTTGCACCTACTACCATAACCTAATCCATGTCTCAATTGTCTCAAGGCTTAAAAATCATTCTTTAAACCATCTCCCCTTCATCTACACTGTTGGAAGTGGATAACAGATGTCATCAATAAGAGATCATAGCTTTCACTTGGATTCACCTGGTCAGTCTGTGTCATGGAAAGAGCAGGTGTTCTTAATGTTTTGTACAATCAGTGTATATGCATGTACTGTAACGGCGTTCTTCGTTTGTCGAAAGAAAGTCGGACCAAAATGCAGCGTGGTGGTTACTCATGTCTTTAATGATTGAAATGACGATACATGAAAATAACGTAATATACAAAAACAACAAAACGGAACGTGAAACCTAATTACAGCCTATCTGGTGAAACTACACAGAGACAGGAACAATCACCCACGAAATACAAAGTGAAACCCCGGCTACCTAAATACGGTTCCCCATCAGAGACTACAAGAATCACCTGACTCTGATTGAGAACCGCCTCAGGCAGCCAAGCCTATACTAGACACACCCCTAATCAACCACAATCCCAATGCCTACAAAAACCCCAATACGACAATACAATAAACCCATGTCACACCCTGGCCTGAACAAATAATTAAAGAAAACACAAAATACTAAGACCAAGGCGTGACATGTACATATATATACAGTACCAATCAAAAGTTTGGACACCTACTTATTCAAGTGTTCTTTATTTTGACTATTTTCTACATTGTAGAAAAATAGTGAAGACATCAACACTATGACATAACATATGGAATCATGTAGTAATACATTTTAAAAATGTCTAGTGTTAAACAAATGAAAATACATTAGTGTTCAAAAGTTTGGGGTTACTTAGAAATGAGGGTGCTTCATGGTCGATGGTCGATGGGGGTGCTTCATGGTCGATGGTCGATGGGGGTGCTTCATGGTCGATGGTCGATGGGGGTGCTTCATGGTCGATGGTCGATGGGGGTGCTTCATGGTCGATGGTCGATGGGGGTGCTTCATGGTCGATGGTCGATGGGGGTGCTTCATGGTCGATGGTCGATGGGGGTGCTTCATGGTCGATGGGGGTGCTTCATGGTCCATTGATCAAAAATATAGTGTAGACATTGTTAATGTAATAGCCTTCATTTCTCAGAACAAGAATAGACTGACAAGTTTCAGAAGAAAGTTCTTTGTTTCTGGCCATTTTAAGCCTGTTTTCAAAACCATAAATACTGATGCTCCAGATATTCAACTAGTCTAAAGAAGGTCAGTTTTATTGCTTCTTTAAATCAGCACAACAGTTTTCAGCTGTGCTAACATAATTGCAAAATGGTTTTCTAATGATCAATTAGCCTTTTAAAATGAAAAACTTGGATTAGCTAACACAACCTGTCATTGGAACACAGGAGTGATGGTTGCTGATAATGGGCCTCTGTACACCTATGTAGATATTCCATAAAAAATCTGCCGTTTCCAACTACAATAGTCATTTACAACATTAACAATGTCTACACTGTTTTTCTGATCAATTTGATGTTATTTAATGGACCAAAAAAGTGTTTTTCTTTCAAATACAAGGACATTCCTAAGTGACCCCAAACTTTTAAACGGTAGTGTATACATTGTATTCTTCAAAGTAGCCACCCTTTGCCTTGATGACAGCTTTGCACACTCTTGGAATTTCCCCAACCAGGTTCACCTGGAATGCTTTTCCAACAGTCTTGAAGGAGTTCCCACATATGCTGAGCACTTGGATGCTTTTCCTTCACACATCCCAAACCATCTCAATTGGATTGAGGTTGGGTAATTGTGAAGGCCAGAACATCTGATGCAGCACTCCTTCACTCTCCTTGGTCAAATAGCCCTTACACAGCCTGGAGGTGTGTTTGGGTCATTGTTCTGTTGAAAAACAAATGATAGGTCCAGCAGAATGCTGTGGTAGCCATGCTGATTTAGTGTGCCTTGCATTCTAAATAACTGAGTGTCATCAACAAAGCCCCCCCCACAGCATCTCCTCAATGATTCACGATGGGAACCACACATGCAGAGATCATCCGTTCACCTACTCTGCGTCTCACAAAGACATGGCGGTTGGAACGAAAAATCTCAAATTTGGATCATCAGATCAAAGGACAGATTTCCACCGGTCTAATGTCCATTGCTTGTGTTTCTTGGTCCAAGCAAGTATCTTCTTCTTATTGGTGCAATTTAACCATGAAGGCCTGATTCACACAGTCTCATCTGAACACTTCTTGTGTTACTACATGATTCTGTGTGTTATTTCATAGTTTATGTTTTAACACAAAAAAATGGAATGAGTGGGTGTGCCCAAACTTACAAAAAGGGAGTGGTTATCTGACTGCTTGGAGGCACACACACACATCCACCTGCGCAGGTGCTGAGTGTACTAGAGGGATTTGGGATGAGAAGGGTTTTAGGGAAGTCTGGAGACAGGTCATAGAAGGACCAGAAACACACACATTATGGAATAGATTAAGTTATCAAATCAAAACCTGTACACTGAACAAAAATATAAAACGCAACATGTAAAGTCCCATGTTTCATGAGTTGAAATAAAAGACCCCAGACATTTTCCACACGCAAAAAGCTTATTTCGCTCAAATTTTGTGCACAAATTTGTTTATATTCTTGTTAGTGAGCATCTCTTTTGCCAAGAAAATATATCACCTGGCAGGTGTGGCATATGAAGAAGCTGATTAAACAGCACGATCATTTTTAAAATTAGATTTCATCAGGTAGAACAAGATTTCGCCAGTTGAGAATAAGTTCTCATTTACAACTGCAACCTGGCCAAGATAAAGCAAAGCAGTGTGACAAAAACAACAACACAGAGTTACACATGGGATAAACAAACGCACAGTCAATAACACAATAGAAAAGTGTATGTACAGTGTGTAAAATTGCAGTAAGATTAGGTAGGTAAAGAAATAAATAAGCCATAGAGGCGAAATAATTACAATTCAGCATTAACACTGGAATGATAGATGTGCAGATGATGATGTGCAAGTAGACATACAGGGGTGCAAAAGAGCAAAAAAACTAAAACAATGGGGATGAGGTAGTTGGGTGATGATCAGCATGATCATTACACAGGTGTGCCTTGTGTTGGGGATAATAAAAGGCCACTAAAATGTGCAATTTTGTCACAACGCCACAAGATGTCTCAAGTATTGTGGGACCGTGCAATTGGCATGCTGACTGTAGGAATGTCCACCAGAGCGGTTGCCAGAGAATGGAATGTTAATTTCTCTACCAACGTCATGTTAGAGAATTTGGCAGTATGTCCAACCGACCTCAGAACCGCAGACCACGTGTAACCACGCCAGCCCAGGAACTCCACATCCTGCTTCTTCACCTGTGGGATCGTCTGAAACCAGCCACCCAGACAGCTAATGAAACTGTGGGTCTGCGCCAATAAAGAATTTCTGCACAAACTTTCAGAAACTGTCTCAGGGAAGTTCATCTGTGTGTTCGTCTTCTTCACCAGGGTCTTGACCTGACTGCAGTACGGCATCGTAACCGATGGCATGCTGGAGAAGTGTGCTCTTCACAGATTATTCCCGGTTTCGACTGTACCGGGCAGATGGCAGACAGCGTGTATGGCGTTGTGTGGGCGAGTGGTTTGCTGATGTCAATGTTGTGAACAGTGCCCCATGGTGGTGGTGGGGTTATGGTATGTGTAGGCATAAGCTGCAGACAACAAACACAATTGTATTTTATTGATGGCAATTTGAATGCACAGAGATACGAGATGTGACCATTGTCGTGCCATTCATCCGCCGCCATCACCTCATGTTTCAGCATGATCCCATTTCACAAGGATCTGTACACAATGCCTGGAAGCTGAAAAATGTCTCAGTTCTTTCATGGCCTGTATACCAGACAGGTCACCCATTGAGCATGTTTGGGATGTTCTGGATCGATGTGTACGACCAGTGTGTTCCAGTTCCCGCCAATATCCAGCAACTTCACACAGCCATCGAAGAAGAGTAGGACAACATTCCACAGGCCACAATCAACAGCCTGATCAACTCAATGCGAAGGAGATGTCGTGCTGCATGAGGCAAAATGGTCACACCAGATACTGACTGGTTGTCTGATAACTTAAATTAAATGTGTATCTGTGACCAACAGATTCATATCTGTATTGCCCATCATGTGAAACCATAGATTAGGGCCTAATAAATGTATTTAAATTGACTGATTTCCCTATATGAACTGTAAAACTCTGAAAAACCATTTAAATGTATCTTTTTTTGTTCAGTGTACATTACCGTGTAAAGGTAATACTATCTATGCTTGGTCAAAACAGTTTCCCCTCCATACAGGTAACGCTGATATCAAGCAGCTGCTTACATAGGTTGCAATCTGTCAGAGAACAAATACTCAGTCTATAGGTGGGAAGACCCGGTCGTCTTCAGTTAGGAGGACAAAGGGGTCTTCTTTAAAATCATGCTGAAGACTTCATTTTTTTATTGGGAGGCCTGGAGCAGGGAGCAGAGTCAGAAGATACACACTGTTGGAAATTAACACCCACCAAATGTGGGTAGATTGTCATTGGTAGGGAAGAATGTCTATTTCACCAGGCATGTTGGCGGATGGTCACACAGAGCATTTCAAAAAAATCCAAAGCCCACATGTAGAAGTTGGTCGAATTGACAAGAACGGCTTCTAAAAGTGTGACTTTCTCCCTCGTGTTTCTTTGCCAGTTACATCATTTTGTTCATATACTAGGTTGTTTTTCAATATTACTTTGAGTTTGCTACAACTGCCTTCTGTTAAGAAGACATTGCAGTCAGATTTTCCTTCACAGGGGAGTGTTCAAATTACCAGGGTAACGACCTGTCCCTTAAAGGGGAAGCTGAACATTTGTATCACGTAATGATTGTGCTTGATTGAGTATGTATCACTCCCCAAAACTTTAACTCATGAACTTTTTGTCATTTCCTGTCATTAAAACACTCAAACATTGTAATTGTTCTCCTAGATGTATTTGTGTGCGTCTACATTTCTAGTTAGGAACATATGTACTCTTTGTAAAACGTCATAAATGAGCTGTATCACACAGAATTTGTGGCAGGGCAGGCACTTTGTTCATTCTGATGTCCAGCTGTAGAACTGTTTCTGTTCTTACTATAGTATTTCAATTATGTATTTTTTTTTCAATTTAAAGTTTTATTAAGTTTTCTTGTTTTTCAATCAACCAACAAAACACATTCCACATTCACAGATGTGACAGGCTTAAAAAAATTTTTTTTTTAAATAATACATTTGAAAAAATAAAAAATTAAAATACAATTAAAATGAACGATAAAGTCAAATAAAAACATGTATTTTTCTTAATCTATTTATTTTCCTTGGTGCATACATACATACATACATACACACACACACACACACACACACACACACACACACACACACACACACACACACACACACACACACACACACACACACACACACACACAAAAACTAAATTAAAATTAAAACACACAAAAAAACATATAACACTTGCAGCAGCACTATCAAGGTTCTTATCAGCTATTTCAAGCATTCTCTGAGACGACGGGCCAATAATTCGTTTTTAGGTTTTACAGTACCTTACACAACATGTATCTGCGCATTCCCCTTGTCACCCCGTTCACTCTGTCCAGTTTGAAATATAGTTGAATAGTGGAGACCAGAGTCAATCAAACTTGGACTGTCTCTTGTGGAGGTCATAAGTGAGCTTTTCAAGAGGAAGAAAGTCAACAATCTGGTCAATCCACATTTTAAATGTAGGAGGGGTATTAGAGGCCCACAATAGAAGAATACATTTCTTTGTAGTTCAAAGTATGTAATAGTCATAAGCAAATTTTTTCTGTCAGGATCAAGAACAAAGTCCTGCTGGGCATTAAGAAGATAGATACACGGGGTCATATCAAACTGTACCTCTAGTATTTTCTGTGCAGCAGTATCTGGCAATCGCTCTACAGCTCCAAAATACATGCATATAGGTTCCACTTTCAGAGGTACATCTTTTACAGTTAGGAGACATATCTGTTTTCATTCTATGGAGTCTCAAAGGAGTATAATAAAATTTGTACAAAAATGTGTAATTAGATTCTTTCATTTTTACACTGGTAGAGGAGCAGTATACCCTGTCGCAAACCTCCGCCCATAACTCATCACTGATAGTCAGACCAAGGTCCTTTTCTCAGATTATTTTCAAAGGAGTAAAGGAGGAGCTTCCTTTCTCAGAAAGGAGTCTATAGATGTAAGATATTTTGCCTTTAATGGATTGTGCTGTGACAAGAAGGGTTTCAACTTCATTCAACTGAGTTCTAAACCTCCTCTTGGAGGTAAATGAGGAAATGACATGTCTAATTTGAAGATATTTTTAAAAAATGGGATCTTGGCACATCGAATTCACTGCAGAGCTCTTGAAAGGATTTCAGTGTGGTTTTCTGATGAAATAGGTCTGAAAAGGTCCTGATTCCTAGAGTATGCCAAAGATTAAAGTTGGCATCCCTCAGGGCTTTTGGCAAGTCTGGGTTGCCTACTATAGATGAGTGAGAACATATTTGGGAGGAAATGCCCAGGTATTTCTTACAGTCCCTCCACGCTAGTAGGGTGCTGTAAATCACAAAGGTTTTAGCTATGTTGCCCACTTCACTAAAGTTATTAATGAATATAATTGAGCTTAAGGGCAATGAACCACAGGATTGGGCTTCTATCTGAATCCACGTTGACTCTTGTCTGTTAGTGATCCATGTTAGCATGTTGAGGATTTGGGCAGACCAGTAGTACAATTGAAGGGAGGGAAGGGCAAGACCACCCTTAGATTCAGGTTTCGATAGAGTGGAAAACTTGATCCTAGGTTTTTTATTGCCCCATATAAATTTGGTGATGCTTTGGTTAGTTGTTTTGAAAAAGGACACTGGGAGATAGCATGGGAGCATCTGAAATAAGTAGTTCAGTTTAGGGAGGACGTTCATACGGATTACATTAATTATTCCTACTAAGCTAACTGGGAGGGAGATCCAGGTTTGGAGATCGTTCTTGATTCGATCCAGGAGTGGAAGATAATTTTCCTTAAAAAGGCTATTCAGATCTGGTGTTATGAAGATCCCGAGGTATTGAAACCCCTGTGTTTTCCATTGGAAAGGACAAAATGTCTTCATAGAGCTGGTGAGTGTAATATTGAGAGGGCAGACAGTGGATTTGTTAAAATTGATCTTATAACCTGAAAACTTGCCATACTGAGCAATTGTGTCTAAAATGAGAGGGAGGGATTTCTCAGGGTTGGATATGTAGAGCAAGACATCATCTGCGTAAAGCGAAATCTTGTGCTGCAGGCCACCTGCAGAAACACCCATAATACTTGGATTGCTCCTTATCAGCTCTGCCAGAGGCTCCGCCCCAACAAGTAGAGCAGCGGGGACAGCGAGCACCCTTGTCTTGTGCCCCGTTCCAGAGGGAATCTGTCAGAGTTCAGTCCATTAGTAGTCACCATGGCATTTGGATGAGAGTATAGTGATTTGATCCATTTAATAAAATGTGGGCCCATATTGAACTTTTCTAAGACTGAAAACAGAAAGCTCCACTCCATCCTGTCAAACGCCTTCTCAGCATCCAGTGAAGCCAGCAGGACAGGGGTCTTCTGTGCGTTTACTTGATCAATAATATCAAAAATACGGCAAATGTTATCAGAAGAGTATCTGTCTCTAATAAATCCAGTTTGGTCCGCTTTTATTATTTTGGGAAGAAGAGTGTTTAGTCTTTTGGCGAGCAATTTGGTAACTATTTTATAGTCGAAATCCAACAAGCTTATGGGCCGGAAGGACGAGCAGGATAGGGGGTCCTTGTCCTTTTTTAGCAACACTGTAATGCGATCTGTGTGCATTGAGTCTGGGAGAACTCCGTTTTTGCAAAAATCCTCCAGCATTGGCATGAAGACAGGGCTGAGCTGGGGCCAAAAAGCTTTGTAGAACTCTCTGGGGAATCCATCTGGGCCTGGGGACTTATTAGGTGGCATGGAGGTAATTGCCTCCAGGATCTCCTCAGGAGTGAAGGGGGAGTTGGTCGGTCTCTGATAGTTTAGGTAGCGAGATTCCCTCTAGGAAAGAGTGGAGTTCTGCCTCCGTGTGTTGTCTCTCAGAGGTATATAGTTTGCAGTAAAAATCATGAAAAGTTAAATTGATATTTTTGGGTCATATGTGACCTCGTCCTCTGCTGTTCGGATAGCCATGATTGTACGCTCTGACTGCTCCTTTTTTAATTGGTAAGTAAGCAATCTACTGGGCCTATTGCTATACTCATGGTATTTCTGTTTAGTAAAGAAAACTTTTTTTATCTCCCGAGTGTAGTCCAAATTCAGTTTGGCTTTGGCTGCTTTAAGATGACTCCAGGAGGTGCTGTCTAGGGAGTGTTTATGTATTTTTTCACAGCATTCCAGCTCCCTCTCAAGATCTCGCCTTTGTGCTTCCATTGATTTTTTCTTAGAGGAAGCATATGCAATTAGATGACCTCTTAGTGTGGCTTTAGCAGCGTCCCACATTGTGGCCGGAGAAACAGGAGAATCTTTATTGTCTTGTGTGTAGTTGTCTATCCATGTAGTTACCAATGTATGGAACACGTCATTTGATAGCATGGAGGTGTTGAATTTCCAGCTCTTTGACCTCGGGATGTTTTTGCAGAGGTCAAAGCGGAGGTGGACAAGGGCGTGATCTGAAAGTGCTATGGGTCCGATTGTACAAGTGGCTGAATTTATGAAACTCTTTGGGATAAAAATGTAATCTATACGGGAGTAGGTGTTATGGACATTAGAGTAGTATGTATAGTCCATAGATGAGCTATTAGTCTCTCTCCAGATATCTATCAGTCCCATCTCTTTAGTAAGAGAGTTCAACATCTTTGCAGATCTAGGATTTGTGGTGGGGACTTGAGATGATTTGTCTAGGGTTGGGTTAAGGGTACAATTGAAATCTCCGGCCACCACGCCAAAGGAGACACAATGCTCATTGAACAGGGTTATCATTTTTGACATGAAGGCAGGAGTATCTGTATTAGGGGTGTATATGTTTAATATAGTAATTGGTTGACCATATAGTGTAGTGACCCAGTTATCAAAATAAATCTCCTCTCCGGATCAGATATGTTTTTGTCAATTATGAATGGAACATTTTTATGGATAAGTATGGCTGTGCCTCTACTGTTTGATTTGAAAGATGAGAAATACACCTGTCCCATCCAAGCTCTGCGGAGTTTGGCACGTTCAGCATCACAGAGGTGTGTCTCTTGTAATAGCGCGATGTCTGCCTTTTCCTTTTTTAGAGCACATAGTATATTTTTTCGTTTTATTGCATGCCCTAGACCATGGCAGTTCCATGTCAAAAGATTTAAGGTACTAGTCATCGTCATCGAGCAGTAATCGGACTTTAGTGCAAGTCATCGCTGGGTAAAAGTGGATAGTAATTACAGCTGCGTTCACATAAAAGGAAAATAAATGGTGTACATAAAATAATAATCTCTGAACACCCCAGCCGAGTTCCCAAACAACTCGACACATCCCGTTGGATCCCCCCGCTCAGTCTCAATTCTGTGTTCCGAATAAAACAAAAACCAGGAACAGTTAGCAACGCACAACGTCTCCCTCTCCCCACCAATGAAATGCCTCATCCTCTCCACCCCGCATTGAGTAAATAACACAGTTGCCCTCGTCCAGACCACAGTAAAAGAGGGGAGAAAAATAAAATCACTAGCCCAGCCTACATATACCTCCCCCAAGGGACATAGGGAACCCCAGGTAATAATAGCAACAAAAAAACTGGGAAATAAAAGTAGGCTGAAACATTAGTAGGCCTAGGTTAGGCTATACAGCCCATCCCTATCAGTTAAAGGAAAATAAATATAAATTGGACGGCTATAATAACATTTAGGGGGTGGGTCTCTGGATATCGGCTATATGTCGTCTTACCTCCTTTAGTAATGGCATTGATCACATTTAGTCATTGGTCTGTTTCTCATTGGCCAGGATTGTCTTTCAAAAAATGTTTTGCCTCTTCGGGAGTTTTGAAGTGTCGCAAGGCTCCTTGGTGAAGAATCCTGAGCTCGTTTGTGTATTTGAATCCCCTGAAGATGCCTCGGTCAATGGAGTATTTCTTCACTTCGTCAAATTCTCGGCGCTTTCGGCGTATTCCAGCTGACAGGTCCTGGTGTAAAGCGATTTTGGCGTTTCCCACTGTGATGGTGTTGTTTTTCGCCGCCTGTAGGACTCGTTCCTTGTCGGTGAATCTCAGGAAACGTATGGTGATTGGGCGCGGTGGTTGTCTGGCTGCTGGTGGGGGCCTCAATGCTCCGTGAGCTCTCTCGTGTTCTATGGGCCTGTCAGTGGACAGGTGGTTGTCTGGCTGCTGGTGGGGGCCTCAGTGCTCGGTGAGCTCTCTCGAGTTCTATGGGCCTGTCAGTGGACAGGTGGTTGTCTGGCTGCTGGTGGGGGCCTCAGTGCTCGGTGAGCTCTCTCGAGTTCTATGGGCCTGTCAGTGGACAGGTGGTTGTCTGGCTGCTGGTGGGGGCCTCAGTGCTGGTGAGTCTGGCTATGGGCCTGTCGGTGGACAGGTGGTTGTCTGGCTGCTGGTGGGGGCCTCAGTGCTCGGTGATGGGCCTGTCGGTGGCAGGTGGTTGTCTGGCTGCTGGTGGGGGCCTCAGTGCTCGGTGAGTCTCTTCTATGGGCCTGTCGGTGGACAGGTGGTTGTCTGGCTGCTGGTGGGGGCCTCAGTGCCTGTCGGTGGAGGTGGTTGCTCTGGTGGGGGCAGTGCTCGGTGAGTGGGGGCCTGTCTCTCTCTCAGTGCTCGGTGAGCTCTCTCTAGTTCTATGGGCCTGTCGGTGGACAGGTGGTTGTCTGGCTGCTGGTGGGGGCCTCAGTGCTCGGTGAGCTCTCTCTCGAGTTCTATGGGCCTGTCGGTGGACAGGTGGTTGTCTGGCTGCTGGTGGGGGCCTCAGTGCTCGGTGAGCTCTCTCGAGTTCTATGGGCCTGTCGGTGGACAGGTGGTTGTCTGGCTGCTGGTGAGCTCTCTCTCTCGAGTTCTATGGGCCTGTCGGTGGACAGGTGGTTGTCTGGCTGCTGGTGGGGGCCTCAGTGCTCGGTGAGCTCTCTCTCGTTCTATGGGCCTGTCTATGGGCCTGTCGGTGGACAGGTGGTTGTCTGGCTGCTGGTGGGGGCCTCAGTGCTCGGTGAGCTCTCTCTCGAGTTCTATGGGCCTGTCAGTGGACAGGTGGTTGTCTGGCTGCTGGTGGGGGCCTCAGTGCTCGGTGAGCTCTCTCTCGAGTTCTATGGGCCTGTCGGTGGACAGGTGGTTGTCTGGCTGCTGGTGGGGGCCTCAGTGCTCGGTGAGTGGACAGGTCTATGGGGTCGGTGGACAGGTGGTTGTCTGGCTGCTGGTGGGGGCCTCAGTGCTCGGTGAGCTCTCTCTCGAGTTCTATGGGCCTGTCGGTGGACAGGTGGTTGTCTGGCTGCTGGTGGGGGCCTATCGGGGCCTCTCGAGTTCTATGGGTGGACAGGTGGTTGTCTGGCTGCTGGTGGGGGCCTCAGTGCTCGGTGAGCTCTCTCTCGAGTTCTATGGGCCTGTCGGTGGACAGGTGGTTGTCTGGCTGCTGGTGGGGGCCTCAGTGCTCGGTGAGCTCTCTCTCGAGTTCTATGGGCCTGTCGGTGGACAGGTGGTTGTCTGGCTGCTGGTGGGGGCCTCAGTGCTCGGTGAGCTCTCTCTCGAGTTCTATGGGCCTGTCGGTGGACAGGTGGTTGTCTGGCTGCTGGTGGGGGCCTCAGTGCTCGGTGAGCTCTCTCGTGTTCTATGGGCCTGTCAGTGGACAGGTGGTTGTCTGGCTGCTGGTGGGGGCCTCAGTGCTCGGTGAGCTCTCTCTCGGGAGTTCTATGGGCCTGTCGGTGGACAGGTGGTTGTCTGGCTGCTGGTGGGGGCCTCAGTGCTCGGTGAGCTCTGTTCTATGGGCCTGTCGGTGGACAGGTGGTTGTCTGGCTGCTGGTGGGGGCCTCAGTGCTCGGTGAGCTCTCTCTCTCATGTTCTATGGGCCTGTCGGTGGACAGGTGGTTGTCTGGCTGCTGGTGGGGGCCTCAGTGCTCGGTGAGCTCTCTGTTCTGGGCCTGTCGGTGGACAGGTGGTTGTCTGGCTGCTGGTGGGGGCCTCAGTGCTCGGTGAGCTCTCTCTCGAGTTCTATGGGCCTGTCGGTGGACAGGTGGTTGTCTGGCTGCTGGTGGGGGCCTCAGTGCCTGAGTCTATGGGCCTGTCGGTGGACAGGTGGACAGGTGGTTGTGGTTGTCTGCTGGTGGGGCAGTGCTGAGTGGGGGCCTGTCGGTGGACAGGTGGTTGTCTGGCTGCTGGTGGTCAGTGGGCCTGTCGGTGAGTCTCTCTCTCGAGTTCTATGGGCCTGTCGGTGGACAGGTGGTTGTCTGGCTGCTGGTGGGGGCCTCAGTGCTCGGTGAGCTCTCTCTCGAGTTCTATGGGCCTGTCGGTGGACAGGTGGTTGTCTGGCTGCTGGTGGGGGCCTCAGTGCTCGGTGAGCTCTCTCTCGAGTTCTATGGGCCTGTCGGTGGACAGGTGGTTGTCTGGCTGCTGGTGGGGGCCTCAGTGCTCGGTGAGCTCTCTCGAGTTCTATGGGCCTGTCGGTGGACAGGTGGTTGTCTGGCTGCTGGTGGGGGCCTCAGTGCTCGGTGAGGACTATGGGCCTGTCGGTGGACAGGTGGTTGTCTGGCTCTGGTGGGGGCAGTGCGGTGAGTGGTTCTATGGGCCTGTCGGTCAGGTGGTTGTGCTGCTGGTGGGGGCCTCAGTGAGAGTTCTATGGGCCTGTCGGTGGACAGGTGGTTGTCTGGCTGCTGGTGGGGGCCTGTGCTCGGTGAGCTCGAGTTCTATGGGCCTGTCGGTGGACAGGTGGTTGTCTGGCTGCTGGTGGGGGCCTCAGTGCTCGGTGAGCTGGTTCTATGGGGCCAGGTGGTTGTCTGGCTGCTGGTGGGGGCCTCAGTGCTCGGTGAGTGTTCTGGGCCTGTCGGTGGACAGGTGTCTGGCTGCTCAGTGCTCGGTGAGCTTCTCGAGGTGGTTGTCTGGCTGTTCTATGGGCCTGTCGGTGGACAGGTGGTTGTCTGGCTGCTGGTGGGGGCCTCAGTGCTCGGTGAGCTCTCTCTCTCTCGAGTTCTATGGGCCTGTCGGTGGACAGGTGGTTGTCTGGCTGCTGGTGGGGGCCTCAGTGCTCGGTGAGCTCTCTCTCGAGTTCTATGGGCCTGTCGGTGGACAGGTGGTTGTCTGGCTGCTGGTGGGGGCCTCAGTGCTCGGTGAGCTCTCTCTCGAGTTCTATGGGCCTGTCGGTGGACAGGTGGTTGTCTGGCTATCTATGGGCCTGTCGGGGACAGGTGGTTGTCTGGCTGCTGGTGGGGGCCTCAGTGCTCGGTGAGCTCTCTCTCGAGTTCTATGGGCCTGTCGGTGGACAGGTGGTTGTCTGGCTGCTGGTGGGGGCCTCAGTGCTCGGTGAGCTCTCTCTCGAGTTCTATGGGCCTGTCGGTGGACAGGTGGTTGTCTGGCTGCTGGTGGGGGCCTCAGTGCTCGGTGAGCTCTCTCTCGAGTTCTATGGGCCTGTCGGTGGACAGGTGGTTGTCTGGCTGCTGGTGGGGGCCTCAGTGCTCGGTGAGCTCTCTCTCGAGTTCTATGGGTTCTATGTCTGGCTGCTGGTGGGGGCCTCAGTGCTCGGTGAGCTCTCTCTCGAGTTCTATGGGCCTGTCGGTGGACAGGTGGTTGTCTGGCTGCTGGTGGGGGCCTCAGTGCTCGGTGAGCTCTCTCTCGAGTTCTATGGGCCTGTCGGTGGACAGGTGGTTGTCTGGCTGCTGGTGGGGGCCTCAGTGCTCGGTGAGTTCTATGGGCCTGTCGGTGGACAGGTGGTTGTCTGGCTGCTGGTGGGGGGGTGGACAGGTGGTTGTCTGGCTGCTGGTGGGGGCCTCAGTGCTCGGTGAGCTCTCTCTCGAGTTCTATGGGCCTGTCAGTGGACAGGTGGTTGTGGCTGCTGGTGGGGGCCTCAGTGCTCGGTGAGCTCTCTCTCGAGTTCTATGGGCCTGTCGGTGGACAGGTGGTTGTCTGGCTGCTGGTGGGGGCCTCAGTGCTCGGTGAGCTCTCTCTCGAGTTCTATGGGCCTGTCGGTGGACAGGTGGTTGTCTGGCTGCTGGTGGGGGCCTCAGTGCTCGGTGAGCTCTCTCTCGAGTTCTATGGGCCTGTCGGTGGACAGGTGGTTGTCTGGCTGCTGGTGGGGGCCTCAGTGCTCGGTGATCTCGAGTTCTATGGGCCTGTCAGTGGACAGGTGGTTGTCTGGCTGCTGGTGGGGGCCTCAGTGCTCGGTGAGCTCTATGGGCCTGTCGGTGGACAGGTGGTTGTCTGGCTGCTGGTGGGGGCCTCAGTGCTCGGTGAGCTCTCTCTCGAGTTCTATGGGCCTGTCGGTGGACAGGTGGTTGTCTGGCTGCTGGTGGGGGCCTCAGTGCTCGGTGAGCTCTCTCTCGAGTTCTATGGGCCTGTCAGTGGACAGGTGGTTGTCTGGCTGCTGGTGGGGGCCTCAGTGCTCGGTGAGCTCTCTCGTGTTCTATGGGCCTGTCAGTGGACAGGTGGTTGTCTGGCTGCTGGTGGGGGCCTCAGTGCTCGGTGAGCTCTCTCTCGAGTTCTATGGGCCTGTCGGTGGACAGGTGGTTGTCTGGCTGCTGGTGGGGGCCTCAGTGCTCGGTGAGCTCTCTCTCGAGTTCTATGGGCCTTCTATGGGCCTGTCGGTGGACAGGTGGTTGTCTGGCTGCTGGTGGGGGCCTCAGTGCTCGGTGAGCTCTCTGGGCCTGTCAGTGGACAGTTCTATGGGCCTGTCAGTGGACAGGTGGTTGTCTGGCTGCTGGTGGGGGCCTCAGTGCTCGGTGAGCTCTCTCTCGAGTTCTATGGGCCTGTCGGTGGACAGGTGGTTGTCTGGCTGCTGGTGGGGGCCTCAGTGCTCGGTGAGCTCTCTCTCTCGGTGAGCTCTCTCTCGAGTTCTATGGGCCTGTTCTATGGGCCTGTCATGGGTGGACATGTGGTTGTCTGGCTGCTGGTGGGGGCCTCAGTGCTCGGTGAGCTCTCTCTCGAGTTCTATGGGCCTGTCGGTGGACAGGTGGTTGTCTGGCTGCTGGTGGGGGCCTCAGTGCTCGGTGAGCTCAGGTGGTTGTCTGGCTGCTGGTGGGGGCCTCAGTTCTGATGGGCCTGTCGGTGGACAGGTGGTTGTCTGGCTGCTGGTGGGGGCCTCAGTGCTCGGTGAGCTCTCTCTCGAGTTCTATGGGCCTGTCGGTGGACAGGTGGTTGTCTGGCTGCTGGTGGGGGCCTCAGTGCTCGGTGAGCTCTCTCTCGAGTTCTATGGGCCTGTCGGTGGACAGGTGGTTGTCTGGCTGCTGGTGGGGGCCTCAGTGCTCGGTGAGCTCTCTCTCAGGTGGTTGTCTGGCTGCTGGTGGGGGCCTCAGTGCTCGGTGAGTTCTATGGGCCTGTCGGTGGACAGGTGGTTGTCTGGCTGCTGGTGGGGGCCTCAGTGCTCGGTGAGCTCTGTCGGTGGACAGGTGGTTGTCTGGCTGCTGGTGGACAGGTGGTTGTCTGGCTGCTGGTGGGGGCCTCAGTGCTCGGTGAGCTCTCTCTCGAGTTCTATGGGCCTGTCGGTGGACAGGTGGTTGTCTGGCTGCTGGTGGGGGCCTCAGTGCTCGGTGAGCTCTCTCTGTTCTATGGGCCTGTGTGGCCTGGCTGCTGGTGGGGGACAGTGCTCGGTGAGCTCTCTCTCGAGTTCTATGGGCCTGTGTGGACAGGTGGTTGTCTGGCTGCTGGTGGGGGCCTCAGTGCTCGGTGAGCTCTCTCTCGAGTTCTATGGGCCTGTCGGTGGACAGGTGGTTGTCTGGCTGCTGGTGGGGGCCTCAGTGCTCGGTGAGCTCTCTCTCGAGTTCTATGTTCTATGGGCCTTCTATGGGCCTGTCGGTGGACAGGTGGTTGTCTGGCTGCTGGTGGGGGCCTCATGGGTGCTCAGGTGGGTGGAGCTGGGGGCCTCTCTCGAGTTCTATGGGCCTGTCGGTGGACATGTGGTTGTCTGGCTGCTGGTGGGGGCCTCAGTGCTCGGTGAGCTCTCTCTCGAGTTCTATGGGCCTGTCGGTGGACAGGTGGTTGTCTGGCTGCTGGTGGGGGCCTCAGTGCTCGGTGAGCTCTCTCTCGGTGGACAGGTGGTTGTCTGGCTGCTGGTGGGGGCCTCAGTGCTGAGCTCTCTTCTATGGGCCTGTGGGCCGGTGGACAGGTGGTTGTCTGGCTGCTGGTGGGGGCCTCAGTGCTCGGTGAGCTCTCTCTCGAGTTCTATGGGCCTGTCGGTGGACAGGTGGTTGTCTGGCTGCTGGCCTGAGCTCTCTCTCTCGAGTTCTATGGGCCGGTGGACATGTGGTTGTCTGGCTGCTGGTGGGGGCCTCAGTGCTCGGTGAGCTCTCTCTCATGTTCTATGGGCCTGTCGGGGACAGGTGGTTGTCTGGCTGCTGGTGGGGGCCTCAGTGCTCGGTGAGCTCTCTCTCGAGTTCTATGGGCCTGTGGTGGACAGGTGGGTCTGGCCTCAGTGCTCGGTGAGGGTTCTATGGGCCTGTCGGTGGACATGTGGTTGTGCTGCTGGTGGGGGAGTGCTCTGAGCTCTCTCTCGATGGGTTCTATGGGCCTGTCGGTGGACAGGTGGTTGTCTGGCTGCTGGTGGGGGCCTCAGTGCTCGAGTGATGGGCCTGTCGGTGGACAGGTGGTTGTCTGGCTGCTGGTGGGGGCCTCAGTGCTCGGTGATGGGCCTGTCGGTGGACAGGTGGTTGTCTGGCTGCTGGTGGGGGCCTCAGTGCTCGGTGAGCTCTCTCTCGAGTTCTATGGGCCTGTCGGTGGACAGGTGGTTGTCTGGCTGCTGGTGGGGGCCTCAGTGCTCGGTGAGCTCTCTCTCATGGGCCTCGGTGGACAGTTCTATGGGCCTGTCTGCTGGTGGGGGCCTCAGTGGGCCTGTCGGTGAGCTCTCTCTCTGGTGGGGGAGCTCTCTCTCTCAGTTCTATGGGTGGACATGTGGTTGTCTGGCTGCTGGTGGGGGCCTCAGTGCTCGGTGAGCTCTCTCGAGTTCTATGGGCCTGTCAGTGGACAGGTGGTTGTCTGGCTGCTGGTGGGGGCCTCAGTGCTCGGTGAGCTGTTCTATGGGCCTGTCTGCTGGTGGACAGGTGGTTGTCTGGCTGCTGGTGGGGGCCTCAGTGCTCGGTGAGCTCTCTCGATGGGCCTTCTATGGGCCTGTCAGTGGACAGGTGGGTTGTCTGGCTGCTGGTGGGGGCCTCAGTGCTCGGTGAGCTCTCTCGAGTTCTATGGGCCTGTCAGTGGACATGTGGAGCCACTCAGGAAGTTTGTCTGGCAGGTAGCGGATCAGTGGCATGTTTCCCTCTTCTTTTTCGCCCAGATTGAATAGAACACAATTATTCCTTCACCCCCTGTTTTCCAGGTCCTCTGTTTTCTCTTCCAGATGCTCGATTTTCTTTTTAGCATATGCTATTGTTTCCATGGCATCTGTCAATAAGTTTTCCATGGATAGGATTCGCCCCTCTGCCTCGTCCAGGCGCCCCACGTTTATGGTTATCTTGTTGTTGATGTCAGGCAAAGCGTTTTCCAGGATTGTCACCTTGCCCCCTATCGCACTGAGCTGAGAGTTAATGGCATCTAATTTAGTGTTTAGTTCTGTACGTTGGGATCTCAACGCAGAAAGGATGTCTTCGACAGAGTGCGAGGTTGGCATTCGTTGTGCCTCGTGGGGGAGCGGGTTCTCTTGCTCCTGGCTAATGGCGCTAGTTTTTTCTGAAGCTAGCTTCTTCTTGGAGGCTTTTTCCGTCGCTAATACTCGAGTCCGGGTAAAAATGTCACCTGTAGTGTCACCTTTTGTAGCCGCCATGACTTTTTCTTACTAAAGCTAAATGAGTTTGAACTTGGAGTGGAGGTAAGATTAGGAATTGGAAACTACTTGTGAGGAGCTCTTAGTTCATGCGGCCATCTCGTTCAAGGTTCACGTGATCCCCCCTAAATTATGTATTTTAAGATGCATTGGTTAAGAGGCAGGTCAAAACAATGACATAAAACGAAGCAATATACCCCATTACTTCTTACTAGTAATACTTTTGTTTTAGAAACATTAGAATGAATGCTCATTCGTGATTTTTGGAGTGATTATGGTGGGAAAAGTAGTTTGGCTGGTAAGAAATCTGTGGTTGGTACATTTTATTATCTACCTGCCAGTGGCTGGTGGACCAAAAAGTTCATTTTCCACCCTGCACACACTCTCCCTCCCTCATCTCACCCACACACGTTGGGTTCCTTGGTCTGATCGACTAGCTCTTTGGGCGAGTCCTCTCCTGCCTCCTCTCCTCCGTCTCCATCCTCCAGGGGTCTCTCAAGGAGGGGGGTGTCCACTGGAGAGTCCTCTGGCTGGGGCACTGAGCTGGATGTCTGCTCCTTCCTCAACTGGAGAAAATAATCAAAGTTCACTTTTGTGGCAACTTCTCTCTCGTGAATGAGGTACCGGACAGTGTTGCGTTCTATCTGAGATGTGCCTGTGTTAACAAGAAAACAAAGGTGTGTGAAGTGTGCGTGTCCATGTGTGTGTGTGAAGTGTGCGTGTCCATGTGTGTGTGTGTGAAGTGTGCGTGTCCTTGTGTGTGTGTGTGAAGTGTGCGTGTCCTTGTGTGTGTGTGAAGTGTGCGTGTCCATGTGTGTGTGTGAAGTGTGCGTGTCCATGTGTGTGTGTGAAGTGTGCGTGTCCATGTGTGTGTGTGAAGTGTGCGTGTCCATGTGTGTGTGAAGTGTGCGTGTCCATGTGTGTGTGAAGTGTGCGTGTCCATGTGTGTGTGAAGTGTGCGTGTCCTTGTGTGTGTGTGTGAAGTGTGCGTGTCCTTGTGTGTGTGTGAAGTGTGCGTGTCCATGTGTGTGTGTGAAGTGTGCGTGTCCATGTGTGTGTGTGAAGTGTGCGTGTCCATGTGTGTGTGTGAAGTGTGCGTGTCCATGTGTGAAGTGTGCGTGTCCATGTGTGTGTGAAGTGTGCGTGTCCATGTGTGTGTGTGAAGTGTGCGTGTCCATGTGTGTGTGAAGTGTGCGTGTCCATGAAGTGTGCGTGTCCATGTGTGTGTGAAGTGTGCGTGTCCATGTGTGTGTGAAGTGTGCGTGTCCATGTGTGTGTGAAGTGTGCGTGTCCATGTGTGTGTGTGAAGTGTGCGTGTCCATGTGTGTGTGTGAAGTGTGCGTGTCCATGTGTGTGTGTGTGAAGTGTGCGTGTCCTTGTGTGTGTGTGAAGTGTGCGTGTCCATGTGTGTGTGTGAAGTGTGCGTGTCCATGTGTGTGTGTGAAGTGTGCGTGTCCATGTGTGTGTGAAGTGTGCGTGTCCATGTGTGTGTGTGAAGTGTGCGTGTCCATGTGTGTGTGAAGTGTGCGTGTCCATGTGTGTGTGAAGTGTGCGTGTCCATGTGTGTGTGAAGTGTGCGTGTCCATGTGTGTGTGAAGTGTGCGTGTCCATGTGTGTGTGTGTCCATGTGTGTGTGTGAAGTGTGCGTGTCCATGTGTGTGTGAAGTGTGCGTGTCCATGTGTGTGTGTGAAGTGTGCGTGTCCATGTGTGTGTGTGAAATGTGCGTGTCCATGTGTGTGTGAAGTGTGCGTGTCCATGTGTGTGTGAAGTGTGCGTGTCCATGTGTGTGTGTGAAATGTGCGTGTCCATGTGTGTGTGTGAAGTGTGCGTGTCCATGTGTGTGTGAAGTGTGCGTGTCCATGTGTGTGTGAAGTGTGCGTGTCCATGTGTGGACTGTGAGCATTTCTGTGTATGTTCCCGTGCAAGTATGTAGGTGTGTACCTTGGGGATTGTTCTGCTCCAGGACACGGGGGCTTTCTTGACCAGGACAGCTACAAAGAAGCCTCCAGTGTTCTGGTGATGGGGCAGGATCCTCATACTGAATACACATAGATACTGTGTGTGTGTGTATATGTATATATTAAGAGATAAATATGGGCCAAGAGCACCCTCTGCTGGTAGAAATCAAAACACAAACCAGCAACCCTTCACAGGGATTTGATAGTCTGCCTCGATTTGATTATTTATCTCAGATTACGATCAGATATGTATGCAGCTGTGTGGAAAGATGAATGTGCACAGGTGTATCAAATACAATGTACATGATTGTCATGAAAGTTGACATCTTAGGCATATTCTAACCAAATAAAGTGGAGCCGGTGGGTGTGTACGAGTTCGCATGTTTATTTATTTGACCTTTATTTAACTAGGCAAGTCAGTTAAGAACAAATTCTTATTTTCAATGACGGCCTAGGAACAGTGGGTTAACTGCCTGTTCAGGGGCAGAACGACAGATTTGTACCTTGTCAGCTCGGGGATTTGAACTTGCAACCTAGTCCAACGCTCTAACCACTAGGCTACCCTGCAGCCCCTCCTCCAGGGGGGAGGGAACATGGTGGGTCTGATCTGTGTGTGGTGGTCGGCTGACACCTCTGACCAGTCCTTATACCACTGACCCTCCTTAGTCATCAACTAGGAAAGAAAGAGAATGAAGAGAGAATAAGTATGTGTGAGAGGTAGTTGTAGATGGGGAGGAGAAGGGAGAAAGCGCAATCTAAAACTGTCTCAATCTGTCATCAATAAACTGACAAGTTTGTGGAATATCATGAATATTGTAGTGGCTAGACTCTCATGCCTATCAAGTACCTCTAGTAGCTGCTAGCAGTGACTGTTAGGCATGAGGTGGAGCTCATGTGGTCCAACAGTTATATACCTTCCATTTTGTGACTCCAGACATCCATTTTAACCCTGGGAGATCAGCGGACGCATCTGCCAACTCTAACGCACCTGGAGAGAGACAAAGGAGATGAGGCGTTATGGGTGTGTCTGAGACACTGGATTTGTGCATGCATGTGTGTGTGTGTGTGTGTGTGTGTGTGTGTGTGTGTGTGTGTGTGTGTGTGTGTGTGTGTGTGTGTGTGTGTGTGTGTGTGTGTGTGTGTGTGTGTGTGTGTGTGTGTGTGTGTGTGTGTGTGTGTGTGTGTGTGTGTGTGTGTGTGTGTGTGTGTGTGTGTGTGTGTGTGTGTGTGTGTGTTACTCTTCTCCAGTACTGTTGCTATGGCAGCTTTGTCCTCTACAGTGTTGAGTGAACAGGTAGAGTAGACCATCCTCCCTCCTACAGCTAGCTGCTCCACACCATGCACTGCAATACGGATTTGGAGACACACACAATCCAAAATCAAATCTAAAATCGCCTTTCTATTTCGCAACAAAGCCTCCATCACTCGCCTGCCAAACTTACCCTAGTAAAACGGACTATTCTACCGATCCTCAACTTCGGCGATGTCATCTACAAAACAGCTTCCAATACTCTACTCAGCAAACTGGATGCAGTCTATCACAGTGCCATCCATTTTGTTACCAAAGCCCCTTATAACCACCACCAATGCGGCCTGTATGCTCTAGTCGGCTGGCCCTCGCTACATATTCGTCGCCAGACCCACTGGCTCCAGGTCATCTATAAGTCTATGCTAGGAGATAAGGTAGCTCTGCCTTATCTCAGCTCTCTGGTCACGATAACAACACCCACCCGTAGCATGCGTTCCAGCAGGTATACTTCACTGGTCATCCCCAAAGCCAACACCTCTTTGGCCGCCTTTCCTTCCAGTTCTCTACTGCCAGTGACTGGAACGAATTGCAAAAATCGCTGAAGCTGGAGTTATAATTCCCTCAAAAAACTTTCAACATCAGCTATCTGAGCAGCTAACCGATCGCTGCAGCTGTACATAGTCCATCTGTAAATAGCCCATCCAACTACCTCATCCCCATACTGTTATTTATTTATTTTGCTCCTTTGCACCCCAGTATCTCTACTTGCACATTTATCTTCTGCACATCTATCACTCCAGTGTTGATTTGCTAAATTGTGAATAACTTTGCTACTATGGCCTATTTATTACCTTACCTCCTCACGTCATTTGCACACACTGTATATCGACTTTAATTTTTTTTTTATTGTGTTATTGACTGTAAGCTTGTTTATTCTATGTGTAACTCTGTGTTGATGTTTGTGTCGCACTGCTTTGCTTTATCTTGGCCAGGTCGCAGTTGTAAATGAGAACTTGTTCTCAACTAGTCTAGCTGGTTAAATAAAGTTGAAAAAGAATAAAATAATAAAGGTTAAGACACACACACAAGCTCTCTCCTCACCCATGGAGATGCAGGCTGTTGCTGGTGGTCTATTTCTTCCACACATCAATGTTCTTCATCGTGGTGCCCTCGCCACTGGAGATACACATACTACTTGACTTTAGGGAATGAAGAAAATAGGAACACACTTAAAAATTATGTTTGGACAGAGACAAACCCAGTAGAGATGCACAATCCAGGAAAGCAAACCCCCAACGACACATCCTGATCCAAGATGGCGTAGCAGTCAGACGTCCTTGTCCTGTCCCTTGTATATATCGTTTTACATATTTTTCGTCGCATATCCTTTCAAATATTTTGCTAAACCTCATCATCTAAACCCTCTCCTGCAACCCGCCTCTCCCAATGTGGCGTGGATCTGCTTTTTTTCCCTAAAGTATTTATATTTACTTCGGATCTGGAATCCCTCAACTGAAGCTAGCCAGCTAACTACAAGATATCAGTCAGCAAACCATTGGCAGCGGTCATCAGCTAACCTTCAGCTCGGAAAGCTCTCGCCAGTTCAAACAACGTGACTCTAACCAGAGCATAACGGACCTGTTATTTTTATGCCCGGATTCCTACCGCAAACTGAACATTTCATCTGGATCTTCACAACTAGCTAACTGCAATCCCGGATGACTACTCCTGGCTAGCGTTTCCATCCCAGAGCAAGCACCAATTTAGCTTGAAGCTAGCCCGGCCAGGGGTCCTGTGCTACCACCGAAGCATACTCCTGGGCTACAATATCGGCCTGCTAGCTACCTAGAGCTACTTGGAACCCTACTAATTCCACGACTGGTCTATCGACGTCACCGCACGAAGAGGCAAAAACAGACTTACCCCCCCCCCTTGCTAACCCAGCCTGATAACTGCTAAACTGCCGGCCCTGGTCTGCTAACTGCTAGCTTGCCTGCCCGGTCTGCTAACTGCTAGCCCTTGCTAACTGCTTGCTTGCTAACCAGGTCTGCTAACTGCTAACCCTTGCTAACTGCTTGCTTGCTAACCCGGACTGCTAACTGCTAGCTTGCCCTGGTCTACTAACTGCTAGCCCATGCTAACTGCTTGTTTGCTAACCCGGCCTGCAAACTGTTAGCTTGCCCTCGTCTACTAGCTGCTAGCTTGTTTAGCTCCGGCCTACTAACTGTTAGCTTGTTAGCCTGCTAACTGTCTTAAACATCTCTAGAGACTATATCTCTCTCTTCATTACTCAATGCCTAGGTTTACCTCCAATGTACTCACATCCTACCTTACTTTTGTCTGTACACTATGCCTTGAATATATGCTATCGTGCCCAGAAACCTGTTCCTTTTACTTTCTGTTCTGGCCACAACACATAGCCTGGTTCCTCTCTAGGTTTGTTTCTAGGTTTTGGCCTTTCTAGTTTTTCCTAGCCATCGTGCTTCTACACCTGCATTGCTTGCTGTTTGGGGTTTTAGGCTGGGTTTCTGTACAGCACTTTGAGATATCAGCTGATGTATAAAGGGCTATATAAATACATTTGTTTTTGATTTGTTCTGAACGTACTGGACGGCCAGTTCGTATAGTTTTTAGCCGTACCCTTATCCTACTTCTCCTCTGTTCCTCTGGTGATGTGGAGGTTCATCCAGGTCCTGCAGTGCCTAGCTCCACTCCCACCCGCCAGGTGCTCTCATTTGTTGACTTCTGTAAACGTAAAAGCCTTGGTTTCATGCATGTTAACATTAGAAGCCTACTCCCTAAGTTTGTTTTACTCACTGCTTTAGCACACTCTGCTAACCCAGATGTCTTAGCCGTGTCTGAATCCTGGCTTAGGAAAACCACCAAAAACCCTGAAATCTCCATTGCTAACTATAACGTTTTCTCCCAAGATAGAACTGCCAAAGGGGGTGGTGTTGCAATCTACTGCAAAGATAGCCTGCAGAGTTCTGTATTACTTTCTAAGTCTGTACCCAAAAAAATTGAGCCTCTACTTCTAAAAATTCACCTTTCCAGAAACAAGTCTCTCACTGTTGTCGCTTGCTATAGACCTCCCTCTGCCCCCAGCTGTGCCCTCGATACTATATGTGAACTGATTGCCCCCCATCTATCTTCTGAGCTCGTGCTACTAGGTGACCTAAACTGGGACATGCTTAACACCCCGGCCATCCTACAAACTAAGCTTGATGCCCTCAATCTCACACAAATTATCAATGAACCTACCTGGTACAACCCCAAATCAGTAAACATGGGCACCTTCATAGATGTCATCCTAACTAATTCACCCTCCAAATACACCTCTGCTGTTTTCAATCAAGATCTCAGCGATCACTGCCTCATTGCCTGCATCCGTAATGGGTCTGCGAACAAACGATCACCCCTCATCACTGTCAAACGCTCCCTGAAACACTTCTGCGAGCAGGCCTTTCTAATCGACCTGGCTGGGGTATCCTGGAATGACATTGACCTCATCCTGTCAGTAGATGATGCCTGGCTATTCTTTAAAAGTGGCTTCCTCACCATCTTAAATAAGCATTCCCCTCTCAAAAAATGTAGAACTAGGAATAGATATAGTCCTTGGTTCACGCCAGACCTGTCTGCCCTTGACCAGCACAGAAACATCCTGTGGCGTTCTGCATTAGCATTGAATAGCCCCCGTGATATGCAACTTTTCAGGGAAGTTAGGAACAAATATACACAGGCAGTTAGAAAACCTACGGCAAGCTTTTCCAAACAGAAATTTGCATCCTGTAGTACTAACTCAAAAAAGTTCTGGGACACTGTAAAGTCCATGGAGAATAAGAGCACCTCCTCCCAGCTGCCCACTGCTCTGAGGCTAGGAAACATTGTCACCACCGATAAATCCACTATAGTTGAGAATTTCAATAAGCATTTCTCTACGGCTGGCCATGCTACCCCTACCCCGGTCAACTGCCCGGCACCCTCCACAGCAACCCGCCAAAGCCCCCACTATTTCTCCTTTAGTCAAATCCAGATAGCCGATGTTCTGAAAGAGCTGCAAAATCTGGACCCTACAAATCAACCGGGGTAGACAATCTGGACGCTCTCTTTCAAAAAATGATCTGCCGAAATTGTTGCAACCACTATTACTAGCCTGTTCAACATCTCTTTCGTATCGTCTGAAATTCCCAAAGATTGGAAAGCTGCCGCGGTCATCTCCATCTTCAAAGGAGGTGACACTGTAGACCCAAACTGCTACAGACCTATATCTATCCTACCCTGTCTTTCTAAGGTCTTCGAAAGCCAAGTTAACAAACAGATTACTGACCATTTCGAATCCCACCATACCTTCTCCGCTATGCAATCTGGTTTCAGAGCTGGTCATGGGTGCACCTCAGCCACGCTCAAGGTTCTAAACGACATCATAACCGCCATCGATAAGAGACATTACTGTGCAGCCGTATTATTCGACCTGGCCAAGGCTTTCAACTCTGTCAATCACAACATTCTTATTGGCAGACTCGACAGCCTTGGTTTCTCAAATGATTGCCTTGCCTGGTTTACCAACTACTTGTAATGTAATGTTATCTGATAGAGTTCAGTGTGTCAAATAGGAGGGCCTGTTGTCTGGACCTCTGACAGTCTCTATGGGTGTGCAACAGGGTTCAATTCTCAGGCCGACTCTCTTTTCTGTATACATCAATGATGTTGCTCTTGCTGCTGGTGATTCTCTGATCCACCTCTACGCAGACGACACCATTCTGTATACTACTGGCCCCTCCTTGGACACTGTGTTAACTAACCTCCATAAAACTCTCCTTCCGTGGCCTCCAACTGCTCTTGGACAACTACAAATACCTGGGTGTCTGGTTAGACTGTAAACTCTCCTTCCAGAGTCACATTAAGCATCTCCAATCCAAAATTAAATCTAGAATCGGCTTCCTTTGTCGCAACAAAGCATCCTTCACTCATGCTGCCAAACATACCCTCGTAAAACTGACCATCCTACCGATCCTCGACTTCGGTGATGTCATCTATAAAATAGCCTCCAACACTCTACTCAACAAACTGGATGCAGTCTATCACAGTGCCACCCGTTTTGTCACCAAAGCCCCTACACTACCCACCATTGCGACCTGTACGCACTCGTTGGTTGGCCCCTGCTTCATACTCGTCGCCAAACCCACTGGCTACAGGTTATCTACAAGTCTCTGTTAGGTAAAGCCCCGCCTTATCTCAGCTCACTGGTCACCATAGCAGCACCCACTCGTAGCACACGCGCCAGCAGGTACAGTGGGGCAAAAAAGTATTTAGTCAGCCACCAATTGTGAAAATAAATTCATTAAAAATCCTACAATGTGATTTTCTGGATCTTTTTCCTCATTTTGTCTGTCATAGTTGAAGTGTACCTATGATAAATTACAGGCCTCTCTCATCTTTTTAAGTGGGAGAACTTGCACAATTGGTGGCTGACTAAATACTTTTTTGCCCCACTGTATATCCCACTGGTCACCCCCAAAGCCAATTCCTCCTTTGGTCGTGTTTCCTTCCAGTTCTCTGCTGCCCATGACTGGAACGAATTGCAAAAATCTCTGAAGCTAGAGACTCACATCTCCCTCACTAGCTTTAAGCACCAGCTGTCAGAGCAGTTTACAGATCACTGTACCTGTACTTAGGCTGTTTACAGATAGGTTATCTACCTACCTCATCCCGATACTGGTATTTATTTATTTTGCTCCTTTGCACCCCAGTATCTCTACCTGCACATTCATCTTCTGCCGATCTACCATTCCAGTGTTTAATTGCTACATTGTAATTACTTTGCCA
Organism: Oncorhynchus gorbuscha; assembly: GCF_021184085.1. Taxonomy (NCBI): domain Eukaryota; kingdom Metazoa; phylum Chordata; class Actinopteri; order Salmoniformes; family Salmonidae; genus Oncorhynchus; species Oncorhynchus gorbuscha. The sequence continues at coordinate 25,808,418 of NC_060181.1, read as the reverse complement.
CCATGGCCTATTTATTTCCTTAACTTACCTCATTGGCACTCACTGTATATAGACTTTTTGTTTTCTTTTGTTCTACTGTATTATTGACTGTATGTTTTGTTTATTCCATGTGTAACTCTGTGTTGTTGTATGTGTCGATTTGCTACACTCTTATCTTGGCCAGGTCGCAGTTGCAAATGAGAACTTGTTCTCAACTAGCCTACCTGGTTAAATAAAGGTGAAATAAAAATAAAATCAGCCTTCCCACACAGGAACTCCAACAGCGTGGTTTCAGACTGCTTAGCCTCCTCCCTCTTATGTCTCTACTCATCCCTCTCCATTAAAATATGTTTTTTTAATTTACCTTTATTTAACTAGGCAAGTCGGTTAAGAACAAATTCTTATTTACAATGACGGCCTACCCCGGCCAAACCCAGACAATGCTGGGCCAATTGTGCGCCGCCCTATAGGACTCCCAACCACGGCCGGATGTGATACAGCCTGGATTCTAACCAGGAACTGTAATGACGCCTCTTGCACTGAGATGCAGTGCCTTAGATCGCTGCACCACTCTGGAGTCCCAAATGTAAACCTATTAAACATGGTCTATTTCTCTTGCTTTGGCAATGTAGACTAACAAAATTTAGAAGAAACAAATAGTTTTCAAAATTAACAGTAAATTTGTGTGAGTGATGGAGTCCAGGCCTTGGCATTGTGGGACCAGTCAGACTCAGCATTTGACCTGGGAGAGTTACTTTACCCACAGTCTCATTCTTGTAGTCACACTTGTTTCCCCTACTAAAAACAAACAAGCAGTAGCCTGCCCTGTATAGCAACCAATCATTGGACAGACAGGGTAGAACCATGAGGTTTATATAGCTCCATATAGCTGACTGTCTAGATATCATGTCGAGTTCTGACAGTCAAACACAAAACCCGCAGATTTTTTGTCTCCCCCTGCCTTTCTTTCTCCCCTACTTCTCTCTCAGCTAAGCAGGTTAACTCTTTGATGACCACCAGGCGACATCACAGAGGCTGCGGTCATAGAACAGTGTGTACTTCTGTCCGTCCTCTGTGACTGTCTGCAGTCTGGGGATGCAGGAGGCATCGTGGTTCACCACCATGATATACAGGGGCTGTCTCTTAGCCTGGTGTACCGGCAGGTAGCAACGCTTGTTGTCCATGTCATTGGCTATCACAAAGCCCTCTGCAAAGCGTAGAGCGAAAGAGAGGGATGTCCAGGACTACAATGTGTTGTTAGTGTATTATTCCTTTTCAGAAAAGATACATTCAGCAACTTATGGCCTTTTATATTCAGACACTCCAATGGATCATGTGGTTTTTTTAGATCATATTTTTGCACACGTTACCAAGGAAGGGTATGTCCATATCAGAATCGAGCATCTCGATCAAGTGGGCTGTCTTGGATCCAGGAGCAGCACACATGTCCAAAATCCTCCTGCTCCTGTTGGTGAGCCACGCTAGCTCATCTGGGTACCAACACAAAAAGGGTTAGCGGCTGTAATGCCGCGTTCACTTGCTAGTCGGAACTAGGGAACACCAAAATGTCCGACTTGCTAACTGGTTGTAGTTATACACGTACCGGGTTCAACCAGTTAGCAAGTCGGAAATGTTCTGCCCATCGATCACAACCTCCTGGATCTCCTTGAAGTACTCGTTTTTCAGACAGTGGAGGACCTACTTGGCATGGCTACAGATGGACAACACATTCCTTTCAATGCATTTTAGAGGTTTAATAGAGGGTGTTTTGGACAACAGTCTTCATAATTGTGGATCCTGATGTAGTGCAAGAGTAGCCTGGTCCTAGACCTGTGTACGCTGTCTCACTACCCCCCCTATCAATTTCAATTTTGTTCTCATTACACAGGCTGAGAAAGATCACTTTTATTAGTGCACTGTAGCAAAACAGAAAACGTTTGGCAAAGAATCAAGTGTTTCTATTGGACAAATTTAGATATGTTCCTCACCGTTTGATACCATTTTCTTCATAGTGAATACACCCCTGACCTGATGGCAGAGGTCTGGCTAAGTAGATTCCCTTCCATACCTCTTGTATCCAGTGATGCAGATGGTGGTTCTCCCTTTTTTCTTTTTTAAAAACTAGGCAAGTCAGTTAAGAACCAATTCTTATTTACAATGACGGGCTACCGGGGAACAGTGGGTGAACTGCCTTGTTCAGGGGCAGAATGACAGATTTTTACATTGTCAGCGATTCAATCCCAGCAACCTTTTGGTCACTGGCCCAACGCTCTAACCACTAGGCTACTAGCTCATGGACATGCAAATGAATGGTCATTGGAGTCGGCAAGACAGCACAAAGACATCTGGGACCAAAATACAATAGCTAAATTAGTTAAGCATGTCAAAAGGTATGATAAGCAATGAGATGTGCGATAGTAATCCAATTAAAGTTGCTGGCTCGCTATGGAGAAATTAAATCTATCTTTGACTTGGCATAACGTTACAGTAATTTGAAGCTAAGTTAGTTAGGCAGGTACAGTAACGTTCCGCTAAAGTTAGTCGGCTATCTATGATTAGCTATCAAACCTTACATCATTGTCCCTACTATCCCTTCCACCAGGCTTGCTATTGTGATGCTGCTTCTTTCTCTGTCGACTTCTCTTCCCCGTGTCGGAAACACAAAACCACTCTGGATATTAAACTACAAAGGAGAAAATTGGTGTCGTCGAAATTTTACTAACAGCGTGATTGAACTGCGAATGGTGTTGCACTCGCGTACTGCCTCTGACGAACACACATTGCTCGGTCGTCACTAGTTAACCCAGCCATAAACCCCGCCTATATATACAATTTATATTATTAAAATCGGATTTTAAACCTAACCTTAAACTCAATATTATCCTTATACCTAACCGTAAATGATTAACAAAAATCACATTTCTGTTTTCACGAAAACATTACTGTGGCTGTGTTATTTAGCGGAAACCACACTACTCGCGGACCCATTTGAGACCCCAGTTTGTCAGCCAGCAGTTTAAAAAAATGTCAGTGCAACATTTCAGCCAACTGGAGACAGACATAATTTGTTTTTTGTGTGCACTGACACCCCTTTCTCCAAAGAATGTCCGATAGTGGCTTATTCTTCGCCAGTATAGGAAACGATCATGTCTGAACAAGAGATACGAATTTAGAACAAAAACTCCAGCTTTTGCCAACATGTGTAATTGAATTAACCTAAAAGTACTGAATTTTCACATCTTTAACCACAATTTAATGATTTCTCTTGAACACACCCCAAAGTCAGGTCTATAGAATGTGGGGATTCGATTAATATCGCCCGGGCGCCCATGTAGGCGTATTTGAAAGGGTGAAAGTTGATTGCATTCGTTTTGGAACGGGTTGCTTCCGGTGCGTAAACCAGGTGCCCGGTTCAAAACCCACGGCGAAATCGTCTCAAAACAAACAAAAGTGACATAAGGAGTCATGAGGAGTAATGAGTAGGTGATTGCTTTGATACAAACGCGTTATCTGCCTCCAGAATGAAAACTACTATGAAAATTAAAACATATGGAAAATAAATGTTTTATATTTCTGCATGGTACACGATACTTCCTTGTTGGCAACATGACCGAGCAGCGCAGAATACTGTTCAATCCGAGAAGGGCGCTCCTCCCTCACCGTTTTTACACAGCACGTCACAGGCCAGGGTCCCGTGCCCTATGGCTCAGAATAATCTAATCCGCACAATGATTTATATACAGTATGCACTATTGGGTTTTTTAGTTGAATAACATTGTTCAATCTTATATCTATTGATTTATTTGGATCCAGGCTCCTTTAATTAAGTTAAATTCAAGGGTCTTTATTGACATGGGAAACACATGTTTACATGTTGTTTATAGTCCCACTGCATTGCTGTATCTTGGCCAGGTCCCAGTTGTAAATGAGAACTTGTTCTCAACTGGCCTACCTGGTTAAATTAATGTTGTAAAAAAAAAAAAAAAAATTAAATGAAAAAATAGTTAAAGTAACCTAGAGGGCAACCAGTGAGTCTGTCTCCTCTATACCATGTTTCTTGTAGGATGAGAATGTCTGTATTTCCAGTTTCTTTGATGAAGTCTGGGCTCCTGCTCTTTAGGCCAAAGGCAGATTTATTTATTTTACCTTTATTTAACCAGGCAAGTCAGTTAAGAACACATTCTTGTTTTCAATGATGGCCTAGGAACAGTGTGTTAACTGCCTGTTCAGGGGCAGAACAACAAAACACGTTAATTTGCCTTGTCAGCTCAGGGGTATGAACTTGCAACCTTCCGGTTACTAGTCCAACACTCTAACCACTAGGCTACCCTGACCTCAGACCCTGTATAATCCTGGATGAGATGAGAAAAAGCTTTGTGTTCCATAGTGTCTGGTGTGGTTTAGGCCACAACCATTACAGTAGGTGTGAGCAGAGCATGTTGAGCATCTGATACATACCTATTAGGTTGCAGGATGGGGACTGGGTGGGTGTATTAGTGGGGGTTGGGCCTGTTGCTCTGCTCATGGCCTGGGCATATGTCTGGCTGTCATGTTTATTATTATTATTATTATTATGTTGAGGTCCTTGCTGCAGGGGCTGGGCACATGGGGGGTGGAGGGGGAGGGGTAGGTCAGATCTGGGGGGTGGTCAGGGTTTGTTTGGGGTGGTCTTAGCTGGTTGGGGTGTGGCTAGTGAAGCTGTGGTCTGGGTGTAGGTCCTCTTGGTGTGGGTTCTCTCGATGCAGGTCCTTCGGGAGGGGTCCTGCAGGTCTGGGAGGGTGTCTCGCTGGTCTGGACAGGGTGTCCGTAGCTCTGTTGCTCCTGTGTGAGGTGCTGGGGCTGTGGTTGAGGGTGATGTCCTTCAGGGTCCTGGCAAAAGTTGGGATTGCTGCCCTGTACAGGTAGACCTGTTCTGTTCAAGTCCAGGTTGGAGTGGTGGGCCAGGTAGACATTAGGTTTTGAGGCACATTCCCGAGAAATGCTTGCATTCACCCGCTGTATGGTGACAAAGTGAATGTCTTTTCGTGGTAGCAGGGTGGAGATAAGCACTTGTGTGTTTGAGAAAGTGGAAGAAGCTTTTTCAATCACGCCCTTGTGCTGTGCCCATCCTTTCCTGTTGGGCCCTCAGGTAGTTTGTGCCCGTGTGAATTATAATGTGGCTGGGGGACCCTAGTCTGTCCTCTGACAACAGCTCCAGGGCATGGCTAGTGTTTGGGACAAAAGTTAGTTCTCTTGAATGTATTTGCCATTTGAGTCAATGAGGAACACAATTTCTGGCTTTTGTGTGTCCTCAGTGAATGTGTGGGGGTTGTCAGGGGGGCTGTTAGGAGTCGGTAGGGTGTGTTGGGTTGGTGGGTCCTGTGTTGTCTGTCCCATTGTAGTGTTGAGGTTGTCGTCAGGGTTTGAGGTGGTCTGTTCTGTTGGCTCCTCTGGGGGAGGGACCTGCTCTCTGTCACACCTCAGCTTTCTCACCTCCTCCTCCACTGCTGTGAGCTGTGCCATGTTTGTCTCTCTCTCCTCCTTCACTGCTGTGAGCTGTGCCATGTGTGTCTCTTCCTCCTCCTTCACTGCTGTGAGCTGTGCCATGTGTGTCTCTCTCTCCTCCACCGCTGTGAGCTGTGCCATGTGTGTCTCTCCCTCCTCCTTCACTGCTGTGAGCTGTGCCATGTGTTCCTCTCTCTCCTCCTTCACTGCTGTGAGCTGTGCCATGTGTGTCTCTCCCTCCTCCTTCACTGCTGTGAGCTGTGCCATGTGTGTCTCTCCCTCCTCCTTCACTGCTGTGAGCTGTGCCATGTGTGTCTCTCTCTCCTCCTTCACTGCTGTGAGCTGTGCCATGTGTTCCTCTCTCTCCTCCTTCAGTGCTGTGAGCTGTGCTATGTGTGTCTCTCTCCTCCTTCACTGCTGTGAGCTGTGCCATGTGTGTCTCTCTCTCCTCCTTCACTTCTGTGAGCTGTGCCATGTGTTCCTCTCTCTCCTCCTTCACTGCTGTGAGCTGTGCCATGTGTTCCTCTCTCCTCTTTAAGTTGTCTCACCTCAGTCCGGAGTGCAGCCAGCTCTGTCAGACAACTGTTCATCTCCACCTTCAGCCCTCCAGGTCTTGATGGGAGGGTGTTGTTGCGCTGGTCTGTTTCATGGGTCTGTTCTGTCTATATTGTGTGGACTAGCTCTCTGAGCTCCATCATGTCTCTCTCCAGCTCTGTGAATTTTATCCCTCTCAATGATGGAGGAGCAGTCAGTTGGGGGACCTTTGGGGTGGGGGGGGGGGGGGGACTATCCTCGTCTGCAGGACAGTTTGACGAGGTGTGATCAGACTGACTCAGGATGGGGGAGTCGTCACAGAGAGAGAGCTTTTCCTGCTGTGCTCTCTCTTTGATCCTGTATGAGTCCTACTGGAATTGCATGAGGATGCCCTGCACCATTACTGTCCCAGACATTGAGAGGTTGTTTCCAATACCCTCTCTTTTGACATAGGGGAAGTGAGCTCTTATAGCACTGTGCCATGCCAGGGGATGGTCTATGTAAAAGTCAGCAAATAGTGTCTCTGGATTGTCCTTGAGGAGCTTATTTTTGTACTCAAGAGTTTTCACACATCTCACTTCACACATCAGTGCTAATTGAAGTTGCAGCCAAGTCTGTTCTATCCTAGAAGCTTGGTACTTAGTAGCCTTATTTGCTAAGCTTTAAATAACAAAATTACCTACAGATTGTGTTTTACTTTTTGGCTTCAGAAGTAGGTTCAGGCTGAACATTGCTCACTCAGTTTTGTGTTGGATGTTATTTCAAGGTTCCGCTATGTTTCTTCTGCAGGTTTGTGTTTGTTAGAACCATCCTTTATCCTTCTTTATGATTGGACGATGGAGCTGGGCAGACCAGTTATTTGATCACGTGTACGCATGTTACTCAAGTGATGTATGTGTTAGTTATTGCAGTTTTTTTTTCAGGAGCTACCTGCTCTTCTGGTGCTACTGTGCCTTATGCTGTTGACTTCTGCTGTAAAAACCACTTATCTTCCCAATCAGTTACTGCGGTTTGGTTATTTTGCTCTGCCCAGAATACCTGCTCATACGCATTGCACCAGCAAGCCTATGGTCTGATGAGTCTTCCCAAGTGGATAGACCAAGTACCTGGTTGAGAACCACTGTTCTAGGTGACAGTGTTCAGTTCAGTCGGCAATTTGATGGCAGAAATCTCAATTGTGATTTAAAATGAAATCGGTAATAATAATGCATGTCATTGCCTAAGTGATGTCAACATTGTAACTTGTTTGTTGCCGATTTTCTACATTTATCAGAGTCCATCAGGTAGCCTGATTTCAGATGTGTCCATGTAAACAGGATTATTAAGGAAATCGTTCTTGCAAAGCATTTAAACATTTCCATCAAACTATTATATGAATCTGACTCTCCACAATAATCACATTATTGTGTGCATGTAACCGTACTCATTTGTTAAATCCACTTCCCTGTTCGGCCACTGGTCTGTCGCCATTTAGAGCTCCTGGGTTATCAGACCGACTCTTCCCTGAGGAAAGGGTCAACATACCATCGGCCCAGATGTTTGTCCTCCTCTGTCGGCGTACCTGGAATAGAGCCCGGTCTGGTCTTCTTAAGATCACCTCCAGGTATTGTTGACAAGTGGCCCCGACTCCCTGCTATCGTCTCAGGCAGAGGCTATGGCTCTCCACTCGGGATCTTCCCCCACCCGGTAGAGTCCCGTAAACTTTCCCCGGATTTATCGGCCCTTTCCCCATCTCTAAAGTCCTTAACCCCACTGCTGTTCGTCTTCTGTTTCCCAGCACCCTCTGTATACATCCCACTTTCCATGTGTCTAGGACTAAACCTCTGTCTCACAGCACTTTGTCTCCTGTTTCCACTCTGACAGAACTACATAGTTCCCTGGCTGAGATGGATGAACCTACCAGCAGGATAACAGTCTCTACAGCACTTCACCACTCTGGGCTTTATGGGATAGTGGCCAGACGGAAGCCACTGCTACGAAAAAGGCACATGGTGGCACACCTGGAGTTTGCAAAAAGGCAGGTGAAAGACTGAGGGCACAAGGCAAAATAATCTGTCTTCATGCTATGGGGATGCTTTTCAGGGACTGTGAGATTGGTAAGGATAAATAGAACAATTAATGGAGCCAAATGCAGGTTCTCATCAAGGATTTGCCTGTTTCAGAGCGCAAACATTAGACTGGGGCAAGGATGTATATTTAACAGGACAATGACCCCAAGTATAGGGTGGGAGGGAAGAGAAGGGAAAGGGGGAGAGAGGGCTGCTTAAAACAGGGAGCTTCCTATTTTCTGAGGGTGGATCCAATATTCTGTCTAAATCCAGGGTTCCAGAGAATATAGTGTCACTATAACAAAGCCATTACAACACAGCACCAGAGGGTAGGAACCAGCATTTTGTGGTGAACCGGTTGAAACCTGTCCACCTGTCACAGATTTCCTCCTCTTCGTCATCTGAGGAGGAGTAAGGATCGGACCAAAACGCAGCGTGATTAGAATACATTCTTCTTGAACGAATGAACGAACGAACGAACGAACGAACGAACGAACGAACGAACGAACGAACGAACGAACGAACGAACGAACGAACACTTAAACAACCGTGATGCTCTGACAACAAATGCGCCACAGGCAACTACACATAGACAATAACCCACAAACCACAATACAAAACAGGCTACCTAAATATGGTTCCCAATCAGAGACAACGACAAACACCTGCCCCTGATTGAGAACCATATCAGGCCAAAACACATAGAAACAGACAAACTAGACATGCAACATAGAATGCCCACTCATATCACACCATGATCAAACAAAACATAGAAACAAATGCAAATAATGGTCAGAGTGTGACACCACCTTAAAGCCTTGTAGAAATAAAGAGTTTTACTGTAGAGGCAAATGCAGTAAGTCTAGCCAAACCTTACTTTTTTGTGACCAACTTTTTAATTTAGTTCATTTTTTCAGAAGGGGGTTACTGGTATTTGTATTTGTAAATTTTTTATTTCACCTTTATTTAACCAGGTAAGCTAGTTGAGAACAAGTCTCATTTACAACTGCGACCTGGCCAAGATAAAGCAAAGCAGTGCAACACAAACAACAACACAGAGTTACACATGGAATAAACAAGCTTAGAGTCAATAACACAATAGAAAAAAAATAAAGTCTATATACAGTGTGTGCAAATGGCGTAAGGAGGTAAGGCAATAAATAGGCCATAGTAGCGAAGTTATTCACAATTCAGCATATTAACACTGGAGTGATAAATGAGCAGATGATGATGTGCAAGTAGAAATACTGGTGTGCAAAAGAGCAGAAAAGTTAATAAAATAAAAACAGTATGGGGATGAGGTAGGTAGATTGGGTGGGCTATTTACAGATGGACTATGTACAGCTGCAGCGATCGGTTAGCTGCTCAGATAGTTGATGTTTAAAGTTGGTGAGGGAAATAAAAGTCTCCAACTTCAGCAATTTTTGCAATTCGTTCCAATCACTGGCAGCAGAGAACTGGAAGGAAGGGCAGCCAAATGAGGTGTTGGCTTTGGGGATGATCAGTGAGATATACCTGCTGGAACGTGTGCTACGGGTGGGTGTTGTTATCGTGACCAGTGAACTGAGATAAGGCGGAGCTTTGGGGATGATCAGTGAGATATACCTGCTGGAACGTGTGCTACGGGTGGGTGTAGTTATCGTGACCAGTGAACTGAGATAAGGCGGAGCTTTACCTAGTATAGACTTATAGATGACCTGGAGCCAGTGGGTCTGGCGACGAATATGTAGCGAGGGCCAGCCGACTAGAGCTTACAGGTCGCAGTGGTGGGTGGTATAAGGTGATTTGGTATCAAAACAGATGGCACTGTGATAGACTGCATCCAGTTTGCTGAGTAGAGTATTGGAAGCTATTTCGTAGATGACATCGCTGAAGTTGAGGATCAGTAGGCTAGTCAGTTTTACAAGGGTAAGTTTGACGGCGTGAGTGAAGGAGGCTTTGTTGCGAAATAGAAAGCCGACTCTAGATTTGATCTTGGATTGGAGATGTTTAATATGAGTCTGGAAGGAGAGTTTACAGTCTAGCCAGACACCTAGGTATCTGTAGTTGTCCACATATTCTAGGTCAGAACCGTCCAGGGTAGTGATGCTAGTCAGCCGGGCGGGTGTGAGCAGCGAACGGTTGAAAAGCATGCATTTGGTTTTACTAGCGTTTAAGAGCAGTTGGAGGCCACGGAAGGAGTGTTGTATGGCATTGAAGCTCGTTTGGAGGTTAGTTAACACATTGTCCAAGGAAGAGCCAGATGTATACAGAATGGTGTCGTCTGCGTAGGGGTGGATCAGAGAATCACCAGCAGCAAAAGCGACATCATTGATATATACAGAGAAAAGAGTCGGCCCGAGAATTGAACCTTGTGGTACCTCCATAGAGACTGCCAGAGGTCCGGACAACAGGCCCTCCGATTTGACACACTGAACTCTATCTGTGAAGTAGTTGGTGAACCAGAGAGGCAGTCATTTGAGAAACCAAGGCTATTGAGTCTGCCGATAAGAATACGGTGTTTGACAGTCGAAAGCCTTGGCCAGGTCGATGAAGACAGCTGCACAGTACTGTGTAATATTCAATGTCAGATATATTTGCATTTCATATTTTCTTGTACCTGTGGACAAGCCACACCTAATGAAATATGTTTACATCTTGGTCATTTAGCAGACATTTTTATCCAAAGCAACTTACAGGAGCAATTGGGGTTAAGTGCCTTGCTCAAGGGCACATTGACAGATTTGGCTAGTCGGCTCAGGGATTCAAACCGGTGACTTTGCGGTTAATGGACCAATGCTCTTAACCACTAGTCTACCTGCTGCCCTGCAGAAACTGCAGGCACTCCTGGAATCCAGAAACATTCTCATTTTAGAAGAGGTTGAGGTTGAGGTGGAGGCAGTGGCTGCACAGTCTGTGTTCAAGCAGGGAGGGAGCACAGCCGCCATCTATGGTCTTGCGGTGTTTATGAATGTTATTTTTTTATGCTGCCATATTTATCCATCTATGACATCAACACTCAAAATTGAGGTTAACCTTCAGTGACTTAGAAGTGGTTTGAAACCAGAGAGACTGTGAGAAAGGATCTGAATTACAATGGTACGTTTTCACCAGAACCTGACCTGAGAGAGACCTGAAGAAATTGAAATGGGTAGATACAAACACTCCTCAAGTAAAACAATTTTCTTTCTTTTGTAATAATGGCTTTATTGAAATGTTCTACTCAACTGAGGTTTATACAATGATATTAGGGATGATCTCGTTCTCCAACTATCCAGCCACAATGAGTCAGTAGTGGTTTTGATGAAAATAATCCTGTCAAGTTTTATCAGATAAGAACAATGTAAATGCCTGATCCAAATCTTGCCATCTTATTGTCCAACATCGATGATAAGATTAGCATTCCAACATCATTTTGTTGAAATGTAATTTGCTGAGAAATTAAACGAATTGATTGCACCCAAATTGTCCATTTTAAATTATCGGGTTCATGTAATATTCAATAAATATAGCAGATCTGATTTGGTCCCCAAAAATGTATAACAATAACCAGGTGAAAGTACATGTCGGATAAATGTAATGACAGGCCTGATGGAAACAGAACATTTTAAAAGACCACTCTAATAAAAAGCCACTCTAAAATGTGCAGTTTTATCACACAACACAATGCCACAGAGGTCTCAAGTTGAGGGAGCATGCAATTGGCATGCTGACTGCAGGAATGTCCACCAGAGATATTACCAGAGAATGTAATGTTAATTTCTCTACCTTAAGCTGCCTCCAACGTCATTTTCGAGAATGAGTAGCACAAGTGACAAATCTCTGCACAAACGGTTAGAAACCGTCTAAGGTTCATCAGAGTCTTGACCTAACGGCGTCGTAACCGACTTCAGTGGGTAAATGCTCATCTTCGATGGCCCCTAGCCTGCTGGAGAAGAATGCTCTTCACGAATTCATCCAAACATGGGACCAACACTTTACATGTTGCGTTATTTTCGTTCAATGTCATTTGTATTACCATTTGCTGTTATATTGTGGAGTGACATTAATACTGTATATTTATATTTTTTTATGATGGGCAATGACATGGAAAACCTATATTGATATGAGTTGCATTTTCCCCCAAAATGATATCATATCGGTTTGAATGAATAACATTGCAACTGTGTGGCCTTCTCTTCCACAGTTTTGTGAAGTTCAGACAACTTCTTCCTGATTGCCCACTGGGCCAGGTGTGAATGTTCTGCAGGCCTAACCTACCCAACCAGTTTGAATACAATGGAAAGCCTGTTGATGGCCCATCAACAGACAAGTAAGTATGCTAATAGAGAACATGTGAGAATGTTTTGTGACTGCAGGAACAGGCATGAATGGACTTTTCTTTACATAATAGTGTTAACGGCAAGGATAAACAGATATCATGATATGCCTTGCTCATATCAAATTAATTATTGATATTGGTGGCCACCACAACATTTTTAACTAACAATAAATAAAGACTTTCAACTCTGTGTTGGCTGGCTCCCATCAATGCCTAGACCTTGGAACATTGACTCCCACAGGTGACACACGTGACACCGGCTCGAAACCTGGTTAGTCCAGTGGAGGCTCCTCAGAGCAGGAACGGAAGGACCATCCTCAGTGAATTTCTTAAAATGAAAAATGGTAAAACTTTGAAAAACTAGACAAAATATTCACATCACCAAATAATTGATTAAAACACACGGTTTTGCAGTGAAGGTCTACAGTAGCCTCAACAGCACTCTGTAGAGTAGCGCCATGGTGTAGGCGAAGGACAGCTACCTTCTGTCCTCCTCTTGGTACATTGACTTCAATACAAACTCTAGGAGGCTCTTGGTTCTCACCCCCTTCCATAGACCTACACAGGAATTATGACAACTTCCAGAGGACGTCCTCCAACCTATCAGAACACTTGCAGCATGAACTGAGATGTTGTTAACCCAATCAAAGTATCATAGAATGAATCTATTACTGAAAGCATAAGCTACAGCTAGCGAGCACTGCAGTGCATAAAATGTGGTGCGTAGTTCACTTAAAGAGAGAAAGACCATAGTTTAACAGTTTTTGACAAATTAATTTCTTCAAAAATGAAGGAGAAGCAAGAGAGGGAGAGATTGTAATTTTTTTTCAGTTTCACTTACTTAGCTAGCAAATGCAGCTGGCTAATTTAGTAACTCAGACACCCGGCTCAAACAGAGGGATTATATGTTAGCTATTTGGTTATGACTGTCCAACACAACACTGGAACTCTTCCAAGTCAAGGTAAGCTTTTAGTTTTATTAAACTATTGCCACCGGGGCCTGCCGGTGTAACTGCTTACTGACTGTCATGCATTAACGTTTTGAAATTACATGTAATTTAACCACATTTTGCAGTAGCTTGGTGGTAGTTGAACTAAATTCAAATATTGATAGTGTTTACAGTAGTTAATTACTTATTTGGTGTGTAGCTAAGAACTGGAACTACTCACAGTGCTTGCAAACTATCACGGATTACAAAGAGAAACCCACACGCAAGCTGCCAAGTGACACAAACCTACCAAACAAGCTAAATGCCTTCTATACTCACTTCAAGGCAAGCAACTCTGAACCACGCATGAGAGCACCAGCGGTTCCGGACGTCTATGTGATCACACACTCCTTAGCTGATGTGAGTAAGACCTTTAAACAGGATAACATTCACAAGGCCGCATGGACAGATGGATTTCCAGGAAGCGTACACTATGCATACGCAGACCAGCTGGCAAGTATCTTCACTTACATTTCAACCTCTCCCTGACCCTGTCGGTAAAACCTACATGTTTCAAGCAGACCACCATAGTCCCTGTGCCCAAGAACACCAAGGTAACCTGTCTAAAGGACTATCTGTTATGCAGGTGAATGAGGACCCAAAAGCGACTTGGCGAAAACAGAGTTTAATCCAGTAAAGTTACTTTACAAACAAAAGGCATAATACTACTCGTAATGACGAGAACAGACTGGAGACTTGATCAAGACCTGCAGGTTGCCTCGGGAAGGCACTTGAACGTAGCAGACTCAGACACCTGCTCACCACGCAGCATCTGAGGGAAACACGACACGACAGGGCAATACATAGACACAGCACGGTGAATAATAGACAAGGATCCGACAGGACAGGAACGGAAAACAAGGGAAGAAATAGGGACTCTAATCAGGGGAAAAGATAAGGAACAGGTGTGGGAAGACTAAATGATTGATTAGGGGAATAGGAACAGCTGGGAGCAGGAACGGAACGATAGAGAGAAGAGAGAGCGAGAGAGTGAGAGAGGGAGGGGGAGAGAGAGGGATAGAAAGAGGGAAAGAACCTAATAAGACCAGCAGAGGGAAACGAATAGAAGGGGAAGCACAGGGACAAGACATGATAATCAATGACAAAACATGACAGTACCCCCCACTCACCGAGCGCCTCCTGGCGCACTCGAGAGGAATCCTGGCGGCAACGGAGGAAATCATCAATAAGTGAACGGTCCAGCACGTCCCGAGACGGAACCCAACTCCTCTCCTCAGGACCGTAACCCTCCCAATCCACTAAGTATTGGTGACCCCGTCCCGAGAACGCATGTCCATGATCTTACGTACCTTGTAAATAGGTGCGCTCTCGACAAGGACGGGAGGGGGGGGAAGACGAACGGGGTGCGAAGAAAGGGCTTGACACAGGAGACATGGAAGACAGGATGGACGCGACGAAGATGTCGCGGAAGAAGCAGTCGCACAAGGATTGACGACCTGGGAGACACGGAACGGACCAATGAACCGCGGAGTCAACTTACGAGAAGCTGTCGTAAGAGGAAGGTTGCGAGTGGAAAGCCACACTCTCTGGCCGCAACAATACCTTGGACTCTTAATCCTGCGTTTATTGGCGGCTCTCACAGTCTGTGCCCTGTAACGGCAAAGTGCAGACCTCACCCTCCTCCAGGTGCGCTCACAACGTTGGACAAACGCTTGAGCGGAGGGAACGCTGGACTCGGCAAGCTGGGATGAGAACAGAGGAGGCTGGTAACCCAGACTACTCTGAAACGGAGATAACCCGGTAGCAGGCGAAGGAAGCGAGTTGTGAGCGTATTCTGCCCAGGGGAGCTGTTCTGCCCAAGACGCAGGGTTTCTGAAAGAAAGGCTGCGTAGTATGCGACCAATCGTCTGATTGGCCCTCTCTGCTTGACCGTTAGACTGGGGATGAAACCCGGAAGAGAGACTGACGGACGCACCAATCAAACGACAGAACTCCCTCCAAAACTGTGACGTGAATTGCGGGCCTCTGTCTGAAACGGCGTCTAACGGGAGGCCATGAATTCTGAACACATTCTCGATGATGATTTGTGCCGTCTCCTTAGCGGAAGGAAGTTTAGCGAGGGGAATGAAATGTGCCGCCTTAGAGAACCTATCGACAACCGTAAGAATCACAGTCTTCCCCGCAGACAAAGGCAGACCGGTAATGAAGTCTAGGGCGATGTGAGACCATGGTCGAGAAGGAATGGGGAGCGGTCTGAGACGACCGGCAGGAGGAGAGTTACCCGACTTAGTCTGCGCGCAGTCCGAACAAGCAGCCACGAAACGGCGCGTGTCACGCTCCTGAGTCGGCCACCAAAAGCGCTGGCGAATAGACGCAAGAGTGCCTCGAACACCGGGATGACCAGCTAACTTGGCAGAGTGAGCCCACTGAAGAACAGCCAGACGAGTGGAAACAGGAACGAAAAGGAGGTTACTAGGACAAGCGCGCGGCGACGCAGTGTGCGTGAGTGCTTGCTTAACCTGTCTTTCAATTCCCCAGACTGTCAACCCGACAACACGCCCATAAGGAAGAATCCCTCGGGATCAGTAGAAGCCACAGAAGAACTAAACAGACGGGATAAGGCATCAGGCTTGGTGTTTTTGCTACCCGGACGGTAAGAAATCACAAACTCGAAACGAGCGAAAAACAACGCCCAACGAGCTTGACGGGCATTAAGTCGTTTGGCAGAACGGATGTACTCAAGGTTCTTATGGTCTGTCCAAACGACAAAAGGAACGGTCGCCCCCTCCAACCACTGTCGCCATTCGCCTAGGGCTAAGCGGATGGCGAGCAGTTCACGGTTACCCACATCATAGTTGCGCTCAGATGGCGACAGGCGATGAGAAAAATAAGCGCAAGGATGAACCTTATCGTCAGACTGGAAGCGCTGGGATAGAATGGCTCCCACGCCTACCTCTGAAGCGTCAACCTCGACAATGAATTGTCTAGTGACGTCAGGAGTAACGAGGATAGGAGCGGACGTAAAACGTTCTTTTAGAAGATCAAAAGCTCCCTGGGCGGAAAGGACCACTTAAAACACGTCTTGACAGAAGTAAGAGCTGTGAGAGGGGCAGCAATTTGACCGAAATTACGAATGAAACGCCGATAGAAATTAGCGAAACCTAAAAGCGCTGCAACTCGACACGTGACCTTGGAACGGGCCAATCACTGACAGCTTGGACCTTAGCGGAATCCATCTGAATGCCTTCAGCGGAAATAACGGAACCGAGAAAAGTAACGGAGGAGACATGAAAAGAGCACTTCTCAGCCTTTACGTAGAGACAATTCTCTAAAAGGAGCTGTAGAACACGTCGAACGTGCTGAACATGAATCTCGAGTGACGGTGAAAAAATCAGGATATCGTCAAGATAGACAAAAACAAAGATGTTCAGCATGTCTCTCAGAACATCATTAACTAATGCCTGAAAAACAGCTGGCGCATTGGCGAGACCAAACGGCAGAACCCGGTACTCAAAATGCCCTAACGGGTGTTAAACGCCGTTTTCCACTCGTCCCCCTCTCTGATGCGCACGAGATGGTAAGCGTTACGAAGGTCCAACTTAGTAAAGCACCTGGCTCCCTACAGAATCTCGAAGGCTGATGACATAAGGGGAAGCGGATAACGATTCTTAACCGTTATGTCATTCAGCCCTCGATAATCCACGCAGGGCGCAGAGTACCGTCCTTCTTCTTAACAAAAAAGAACCCCGCCCCGGCCGGAGAGGAAGAAGGCACTATGGTACCGGCGTCAAGAGACACAGATAAATAATCCTCGAGAGCCTTACGTTCGGGAGCCGACAGAGAGTATAGTCTACCCCGAGGAGGAGTGGTCCCCGGAAGGAGATCAATACTACAATCATACGACCGGTGAGGAGGAAGGGAGTTGGCTCGGGACCGACTGAAGACCGTGCGCAGATCATGATATTCCTCCGGCACTCCTGTCAAATCGCCAGGTTCCTCCTGAGAAGTGGGGACAGAAGAAATGGGAGGGATGGCAGACATTAAACACTTCACATGACAAGAAACGTTCCAGGATAAGATAGAATTACTAGACCAATTAATAGAAGGATTATGACATACTAGCCAGGGATGACCCAAAACAACAGGTGTAAAAGGTGAACGAAAAATCAAAAAGAAATAGTCTCACTGTGGTTACCAGATACTGTGAGAGTTAAAGGTAGTGTCTCAAATCTGATACTGGGAAGATGACTACCATCTAAGGCAAACATGGGCGTAGGCTTGTCTAACTGTCTGAAAGGAATGTCATGTTTCCGAGCCCATGCTTCGTCCATGAAACAACCCTCAGCCCCAGAGTCAATCAAGGCACTGCATGTAGCACCCGAACCGGTCCAGCGTAGATGGACCGACATAGTAGTACAGGATCTAGATGAAGAGACCTGAGTAGTAGCGCTCACCAGTAGCCCTCCGCTTACTGATGAGCTCTGGCCTTTACTGGACATGAATTGACAAAATGTCCATCAAATCCGCAATAGAGGCACAGGCGGTTGGTGATCCTCCGTTCCCTCTCCTTGGTCGAGATGCGAATACCTCCCAGCTGCATGGGCTCAGTCTCTGAGCCAGAGGAGGGAGATGGTTGCGATGCGGAGCAGGGAAACACCGTTGACGCGAGCTCTCTTCCACGAGCTTGGTGACGAAGATCTACCCGTCGTTCTATGCGGATGGCGAGAGCAATCAAAGAGTCCACACTGGAAGGAACCTCCCGAGAGAGAATCTCATCTTTGACCACTGCGTGGAGTCCCTCCAGAAAACGAGCGAGCAGCGCCGGCTCGTTCCAGTCACTAGAGGCAGCAAGAGTGCGAAACTCTATAGAGTAATCCGTTATGGATCGATCACCTTGGCATAGGGAAGCCAGGGCCCTAGAAGCCTCCCTACCAAAAACTGAACGGTCAAAAACCTGAATCATCTCCTCTTTAAAGTTCTGGTAATTGTTAGAACAATCAGCCCTTGCCTCCCAGATAGCTGTGCCCCACTCTCGAGCCCGGCCAGTAAGGAGTGAAATGACGTAAGCAACCCGAGCTCTCTCGCTAGAGTATGTGTTGGGTTGGAGAGAGAACACAATATCACACTGGGTGAGAAAGGAGCGGCACTCCGTGGGCTGCCCGGAGTAGCAAGGTGGGTTATTAACCCTAGGTTCCGGAGGCTCGGCAGGCCAGGAAGTAACAGGTGGCACGAGACGAAGACTCTGGAACTGTCCAGAGAGGTCGGAAACCTGAGCGGCCAGGTTCTCCACGGCATGGCGAGCAGCAGACAATTCCTGCTCGTGTCTGCCGAGCATGGCTCCTTGGATCTCGACGGCAGTGTTACGAGCATCTGTAGTCGCTGGGTCCATTCCTTGGTCGGATCCTTCTGTTATGCAGGTGAATGAGGACCCAAAAGCGACTTGGCGAAAACAGAGTTTAATCCAGTAAAGTTACTTTACAAACAAAAGGCATAATACTACTCGTAATGACGAGAACAGACTGGAGACTTGATCAAGAACTGCAGGTTGCCTCGGGAAGGCACTTGAATAGCAGACTCAGACACCTGCTCACCACGCAGCATCTGAGGGAAACACGACACGACAGGGCAATACATAGACACAGCACGGTGAATAATAGACAAGGATCCGACAGGACAGGAACGGAAAACAAGGGAAGAAATAGGGACTCTAATCAGGGGAAAAGATAAGGAACAGGTGTGGGAAGACTAAATGATTGATTAGGGGAATAGGAACAGCTGGGAGCAGGAACGGAACGATAGAGAGAAGAGAGAGCGAGAGAGTGAGAGAGGGAGGGGGAGAGAGAGGGATAGAAAGAGGGAAAGAACCTAATAAGACCAGCAGAGGGAAACGAATAGAAGGGGAAGCACAGGGACAAGACATGATAATCAATGACAAAACATGACACTATCACCCTGTAGCACTCACATCTGTAGCCATTAAATGCTATCCACATTGACGAGAGCGCAGTGGAGATGGTGAAAAGCTTCACGTTTCTCGGCGTACACATCACCGATGATCTGAAATGGTCCACCCACACAGACAGTGTGGTGAAGAAGGCGCAAGAAGTGTCTCTTCAACCTCAGGAGGCTGAAGAAATTTGGCTTGGCCCCTAAGACCCTCACAAACTTTTACAGATGAACAATTGAGAGCATCCTGTCGGGCTGTATCACCGCCTGGTACGGCAACTGTACTGCCCGCAACCTCATGGCTCTCCAGAGGGTGGTGCGGTCTGCCCAACGCATCACTGGGGGCACACTGCCTGCCCTCCAGGACAACTACAGCACCCGATGTCACAGGAAGGCCAAGAAGATCATCAAGGACACCAACCCCCTGAGCCACGGCCTGTTCACCCCGTTACCATCCAGAAGGTGAGGTCAGTACAGGTGCATCAAAGCTGGGATCGAGAGACTGAAAAACAGCTTCTATCTCAAGGCCATCAGACTGTTAAATAGCCATCAATAGCCGGCTACCACCTGGTTACTCAACCCTGCAACTTAGAGGCTGCTGTTCTATATACACATCACTGGTCACTTGAATAATGGAACACTAGTCACTTTAATAATGTTTACATACTGCTTTACTCATTCCATATGTGTATACGGTATTCTATTCTTCTGTATTTTAGTCAATGCCACTCCAACATTGCTCATCCTAATATTCATATATTTCTTAACTCCATTATTTTACTTTAGATTTGTGTGTATTGTTGTGAATTGTTAGATATTACTGCACTGTTGGAGCAAGGAACACAAGCAGTTCATTACACCTGCAATAAAATATATATATATTTTTTAAATCCTTTTTTATTTCACAGGTAGGCTAGTTGAGAACAAGTTCTCATTTACAACTGCGACCTGGCCAAAATAAAGCAAAGCAGTGTGACACAAACAACAACCCAGAGTTACACATGGAATAAACAAACATACAGTCAATAATACAATTGAAAAGTATATATGCAGTGTGTGCAAATGAGGTAGGATAAGGGAGGTAAGGCAATAAATAGGCCACAGTTGTGAAATAATTACAATATAGCAATTAAACACTGGAGTGATCGATGTGCAGAAGATGAATGTGCAAGTAGAGATACTGGGGTGCAAAGGAGCAAAATAAATAAATAACAGTATGGGGATGAGGTAGTTGGATGGGCTATTTACAGACGGGCTATGTACAGGTGCAGTGATCTGTGAGCTGCTCTGACAGCTGGTGCTTAAAGTTAGTGAGGGAGATATGAGTCTCCAGCTTCAGTGAATTTTGCAGTTCGTTTCAGTCATTGGCAGCAGAGAACAGGAAGGAAAGGCGGCCAAAGTAGGAATTGGTTTTGGGGGTGAGCAGTGAAATATACCTGCTGGAGTGTGTTCTACAGGTGGGTGCTGCTATGGTGACCAGTGAGCTGAGATAAGGTGGGGCTTTACCTAGCAAGGACTTCTAGATTACCTAGAGCCAGTGGGTTTGGCGACGAATATGAAGCAAGGGCCAGCCAACGAGAGCATACATGTCGCAGTGGTGGGTAGTATATGGGGCTTTGGTGACAAAATGGATGGAACTGTGATAGACTGCATCCAATTAGCTGAGTAGAGTGTTGGAGGCTATCTTGTAAATGACATCGCCGAAGTGAAGGATCGTAGGATAGTCAGTTTTACGAGGGTATGTTTGGCAGCATGAGTTAAGGATGCCTTGTTGCGAAATAGGTAGCCGATTCTAGATTTAATTTTGGATTGGAGATGCTTAATGTGAGTCTGGAAAGAGAGTTTACAGTCTAACCAGACACCTAGGTATTTGTAGTTGTCCACATATTCTAAGTGAGAACTGTCCAGAGTAATGATGCTGGACTGGCGGGCAGGTGTGGGCAGCGATCGGTTGAAAAGCATGCATTTAGTTTATTTTTGTTGGTGAACCAGGCAAGGCAGTCATTTGAGAAACCAAGGATGTTGAGTCTGCCGATAAGAATGTAGTGATTGACAGAGTCGAAAGCCTTGGCCAGGTCAATGAATACAGCTGCACAGTATTGCCTCTTATCGATGGCGGTTATGATATCATTTAGGACCTTGAGCGTGGCTGAGGTGCACCTATGACCAGCTCGGAAACCAGATTGCATAGTGGTGTAGGTACGTTGGGATTCTAAATGGTCAGTGATCTGTTTGTTAACTTGGCTTTTAAAGACGTTATAAAGGCAGGGTAGGATAAATATAGGTCTATAGCAGTTTGGGTCTAGAGTGTCTCCCCTTTGAAAGGGGGATGACAGCAGTAGCTTTCCAATCTTTGGGGATCTCAGACGATACGAAAGAGAGGTTGAACAGGCTAGTAATATCACCCAACGATTTTTGGTGATAATTTTAAGAAAGAGAGGGTCCAGATTGTCTAGCCCGGCTGATTTGCAGGGGTCCAGATTTTGCAGCTCTTTCATAACATCAACTATCTGGATTTGGGTGAAGGAGAAATGTGGGGCGGCTTGTGCAAGTTGCTGTCGGGGGTGCAGGGCTGTTGACCGGGGTAGGGGCAGCCTGGTAGAAAGCATGCCCAGCCCGTGGAGAAAATGCTTATTGAAATTCTAAATTTTGTGGATCTATCGATGGATGTGACCGATAAAATATGTGTATATGTGTAAACATATGTGTATGTGACCAATAGAATTTGACTTGATTTGATAGGCTGGTCATGGCTCACATTAACGCCTTCATGCCAGACATCCTGGACCTACTCCAATTCGCATTCCACCCTAACAGATCCACAGATGACACAATCTCTATTGCACTCCACACTGCCCTCTACCACCTAGCCAAGAAGAATACATACACTACATGACCAAAAGTATGTGTACACCTGCTTGTCAAACATCTCATTCCAAAATCATGGGCATTTTATATGGAGTTGGTCCCACCTTTGCGGCTATAAAAGCCTCAACTCTTTTGGGAATGCTTTCCACTAGATGTTGGAACACTGCTGCGGGGACTTGCTTCCATTCAGCCACAATTGCATAAGTGAGGTCGGGCACTGATGTTGGTCAATTAGACCTGGCTCACAGTCGGCATTCCAATTCCTCCCAAAGGTGTTCGATGGGGTTGAGGTCTGGGCTTTGTGCAGGTCAGTCTTCCACACCGATCTTGACAAACCATTTCTGTATGGACCTTACTTTGTGCACGAGGATATTGTCATGCTGACACAGGAAAGGGCTTTCCCCAAACTGTTGCCACAAAGTTGGAAGCACAGAATAGTCCAGAATGTCAACGTATGCTGTAACGTTAAGATTTCCCTTCACTGGAACTAAGGGGCCTAGCCTGAACCATGAAAAACAGCCCCAGACCATTATTCCTCCTCCACCAAACTTTACAGTTGGTACTATGCATTGGTGCAGGTAGTGTTCTCCTGACATCCTCCAAAACCAGATTTGTCTGTCGGACTGCCAAATGGTGAAGTGTGATTCATCACTCAAGAATGTGTTTCCACTGCTACAGAGTCCAATGGTGGCTAAAGCTTTACACCACTCCAGCCGACGCCTGGTATTGCGCATCATGATCTTAGGCCTGTGTGCGACTGCTCTGCCATGGAAACCCATTTTATGAAGCTCCCGATGAACAGTTTTTGTGCTGACGTTGCTTCCAGAGGCAGTTTGGAACTCGGTAGTGAGTGTTGCAACTGAGGACAGATGATTTTTTACTCGCTACATGCTTCAGCACTCTGCGGTCCCGTTCTGTGAGCTTGTTTGACCTATTACTTTGTGGCTGAGCCGTTGTTGCTCCTAGACATTCCACTTCACAATAACAGCACTTAACAGTTGACTGGGACAACTCTAGTAGGGCAGAAATTTGACGAACTGACTTGTTGGAAAGGTGGCATCCTATGACGGTGCCACGTTGAAAGTTACTGAGCTCTTCAGTAAGGCCATTCTACTATCAATGTTTGTCAATGGAGATTGCATGGCTGTGTGCTTGATTTTATTACCTGTCAGTTTTTTTACCTGTCAGCAATGAGTGTGGCTGAAATAGAGGAATCCACTAATTGGAATGGGTGTTCACATTTGTTTGCCCATGTAGTATATGTGAGAACGCTGTTCATTGCCTACAGCTCAGCGTTCAACACCATAGTGCCCTCCAAGCTCATCACGAAGCTAAGGACCCTAAGACTGAACACCTCACTCTGCAACTGGATCCTGGACTTCCTGGCGGACCACCCCCAGGGGATGAGGGTAGGCAACAACACATCTGACACTATGACTCTTAACACGGGGGCCCCTCAGGGGTGCATGCTCAGTACTCTCCTTGTACTCCCTGTTCACCCAAGACTGCCTGGCTGCACACGACTCCAACACCATCATTAAGTGTGCTTGACGACACAACGGTGGTAGGCCTGATCACCGATGGCGATGAGACAGTCTATAGGGAGGAGGTCAGAGACCTGGCAGTACGGTGTCAAAACAACAACCTTTACCTCAACATCAACAAGACAAAGGAGCTGATCATGGACTACAGGAAACAGAGGGCCGAGCACACCCCCATTCACATCAACGGGGCTATAGTGGAGAGGATCGAGAGCTTCAAGTTCCTTGTTGTCCACATCACTAAGGATCTATCATGGCCCACACACATCAATAAGATTTTGCCTATGCATTGCTTTACCGCCGATGCAAGCATACCCATAACAGGATGCAGCCACCACCATGCTTGAAAATATGAGGAGTGGTACTCAGTGACGTGTTGGATTTGCCCCAAACATAACACTTTGTATTCAGTACATAAAGTTAATTTCATTGCAGTTTTACTTTTATGCTTTATTGCAAACAGGACACGTGTTTTGGAATATTTTGTTCTGTAGAGGCTTCCTTCTTTTCACTCTGTCACTTAGGTTATTATAGTGGAGTAACTACAATGTTTTTGATCCATTCTCAGTTTTCTCCTATCACATCAATTAAACTTTTTTTTTTTTAACCTTTTATTTAACTAGGCAAGTCAATTAAGAACAAATTCGTATTTACAATGACGGCCTAAAGTCACAGATGGCTTCATGGTGAAATACACTTTAGTGGTCTCCTTCCTGTATTTTTGGAGTGACAAACCATCCAAAGGGGTGTGATTACTCTCTGAAGGCCCTGTACATATTTACCTCAATTACATTAAGCAGACACTCTTATGCAGAACGATTTACAGTCGTGAGTGAATACAATTTCATACTGGTTGGTCTCCGGGGAGATTTTACGGAATCGCAGAAAGATCTGACAAGAACATCAAAGCAAACGCGAAGGACATTTGCAGGGCAATAGTCCCGGAAGACGAGCGAAATGTTGTTGCAGGTTCTCTGGATGTAGTGCACCGCCTGGGTAGGCTGAGAGATGGGGAGAACAGCCAGCCACTGCGACCAGTGATCATGAGATTCATCCCCAGGACAGCGAGGGATCTGACATGGAAAAGTGCAAAGAAAATGGCTATGTAAAGAACAACAACCTGAGGTTCAAGGAGGACCTGACAACATTTGATAAAGAAGCTCGGAATCGTCTGTGGCCAACGATTGCGAGAGCAAGGAAGGAGGGGAAAGTGCATACTTTGCGGGAGCCAAGGCTTTTGTTAATGGAAAGGGAATTCAAAATAACTTATTTAAATCAAATCACGTTGTATTTGTCAAATACTTCGTAAACAACAGGTGTAGACAAACAGTGAAATACTTACTTTTAAAAACGTACTTTTATTTCTCGTCACAACAATTCAAAGAAAGAAAACATAAATAATAGAAAAGGTAAACCACATAAAAATAAAAGTAATATTAAATACACAACGAGTAACGACAACTTTAAATAACTGGGGTACCAGTACCAAGTCTGGGTGCTGGTCCCGTGTAGCTCAGTTGGTAAGGTATGACGCTTGTAACGCCAAGATTGTGGGTTCAATTCTCGATCTCCAACACATTGCCAGGGCTTTAAAATATTTATAATGTAAAGTTTATTACTATTTCTGATTATTTTCTTCAAATTAACTTTAGCTTATCTGTCTCCTGTTATGATAATATCTTATGTTATTTTTTTTATTCATAATACTTATGTTGCGATATAAACATGATCAAATATGATTCAAATATTTACTTTGAACAGCATTGGTTGGTTTGTAATTAGTTAAATATTGTGGCAGCTGAGAGCGAGGTGTAGGGAGGAATGGGCGGTGGATGTGGGTGTGTTCAAGCCGATAGTTTAAAATCCTACAGAAATGCGCACGGCGCTTTGGTTTGAAGAGAATACGCCATATTGATTCACCGAAGACTTCTGCTAACCGTTTTCAGTTAGCGGCTTGAAAAGGACCTGGACTACCCTTCTCAATGGTCCTCGTTCGGTTTGGCGTTAGCACTTCTCTGTCTTTGTAACCCGGTTTACTAGCTCATTTATTTTGTCGGAGCAGTCGTACATTTTGACGGTCTCTTTGACTTGCTTGAAGTGGGTTCAGAAAAAAAGAAGTTGAATGGATCCGAGGGTGGCTTGGATTCAGCCCGAGCAGAAAGGACCTGCAAACGCATTTTGGATGCAAGTCTGGGAGACTTCTCAGGTACGAGCGAACTCCGGTCAGCATCTTCATAATAATCAGAACTACAACCTGCATTTGAATTCTCCAGCGTTGGACGTTTATAAACATGTTGCGGCAAAGGGCAATAGCATGTGCACCAACACTGGTCTGAGCAGCAGCAGCCATCACGGTATTTCAAAAGGCACTACTTCTAACCACGGCACTGCGTTCTCCTCCTTCGGGGTAACGTTACCGAACGGACCCGTACCGAACTCATTGACCCCGTCCAACGCTTACGGGGTAACGACAGATTTGGGAGACAGTAAAATGCCCCAAAAGACGGGATCTCTATCGTCCTTGTCTTCAGTGGAATCCATAACGGACAGCACATCTTCAAACCGCTCTTTGGGAAAGATTAGTGGTGGCAATGTAACTGTAAATATGAATAAAAACGCTGGCGGTGTCAATCTGTTATTTAACTTCAGTGAAAGTATGCATAATAATGTCAACCAATACCACCATCAAAGGCACCATCAGCATCATCCTCAGTACAATTTCCAACAGAATTGTGTGAAGCGTCACCCGACTCACCCGCCTGCATCCCTAAATAACCACACTCACCATCCAGGCCGAAGGAAAAGTGACAACAAGGCGAGCACCTATGGGATGAATTACCTTCTTTCTAACTATGGCAACTATGTTAGTTCGGAGACTGGGACGCCTTGGAAGACGAGGAAATACAGCCCCGGTGTTGATGGGTGAGATGTTATTTTTGATAGGGCCATTGCCCCTCTGGAATTGTTTGACGCTAACGTTAGCTTGCTAACGCTAACCGCGATAACGTTACCTATCATGGTTTCCTACTAGCTAGACACGTTTATATTATTATAAAAAAATGTCATGCCTATAGTCAATCCGTGTTTTGGTGTTTGCATGTTGACGTTTATCTTTTTCAAATTGATTTACTGCACGGGTGATTGGTAATCGGAATGTTAACGTTAGCTTAAATAGCTAGCTACTTAGCTAACTAGAGCGCTAATTTGACTGCGCGCTGCACTGACTAGCCAGATTTAACTTGTTAAGAAGCTATAACTAGCTAGCTAGATAACGATTTGGTAAGGTTAGCTAACAATCAGTAAGCTATTTGACAGATCTAAAGGGTTGGGTAACTTCTGGAATGTAGGGTTAATGCCGCATTCATGTCATGTCAGAAATCGGAAATTTTCCGGCACGTTTACTCAGTAGAAAGATAACCGAGTTTCCTACTTACGTAGTATCAGAATCGAGCAATAGGAAGCTATAAAAATTACGTTAATTTTAACTCTGAGGTCCCGAGTATTTTATGTGACGTGAAGGCGGCATGTAACGCAAAATTATGAAAGCGGTCATGGTTAGCAAACGTTGCTCTTTATACAGCCACTCAGGGGATTATTAACGTCTGACTCATTATTCAGTTATTAATAAAACTATAGCAGGACTTGCTAGTTTATTACATAACATAATATTGTTGATTAGACTTAAGATATGCATGTTAACATTGTCAGCAACAAAAAACTGCCAGGTGACTAAGATTCTCTGGTTTCCATGGACAGTTGAAAGATCCATAGGTTTCATTTGAATGTAACTGTGTAATACAATGATTGGCCTCTAGTTGCACCCTTGTGGCATTGGAAGAGCATGCAGTGCCCAGACCTGAAGGCCCTAGTGTTTAAGTAGAATATTTAACAATTTCAATGGGCCATCACTGTGTCGTGGATGAAAATGTAGGCTAATGTACATACTGCAATATCTGATTGTGCTAAATTTCAGTGTATGGCTGCACTCATTCATTTTGGTGTGAAAAATGTTAACATCGTGCATATAATGTGTGTATAGGTCTGTGATCAGTATGGGAATTGAAACCTCAACCATGGAGTTGCTAATCCCATGCTTTTACAGGACTATGTAAAGATTTTGAATGTTGTGAGGGATGCTGAGCTTACTGGAAAGCCTGTATCAATGTAGGCTATATATATATATTTCTTCCATAATGTTCTTGCTTTCTTTGAAAAGACCTACCATGTAGGTGCACTGATGACATTTAAGTGAATGAAATCCTGAAACAGAAAATGTAAATAGACCAATTATTTGACTGGTTTTGTGTGTGTGTGTTAACCCCCCCCCCCCCCCCCCACAGTCTCCATGAGGAGGTGGTGGACTTCTACAACTTCATGTCTCCCCGACCAGAGGAGGCTGCTATGAGGAAGGAGGTGGTCGACAGGATCGAGACTGTCATCAAGGAGCTGTGGCCTACTGCCGACGTGAGCACACACACCAGAGCTGGGGGTTGAACTGGGACATCAGACTTTTTTTCCCTAAAATTATTTGTACAGTATAGGGTTTTTTCAAACTCTTTCATTCCCCTGCTCTCTCAGGTGCAGATATTTGGCAGCTTCAGCACTGGACTCTACCTCCCTACAAGGTAAGAGGGCAGTCTTGTTGTGATGTTTTGGCTCAGTCTTGTTCTCAGAATTTGCCACAAGTGTTTGGCCACCAGTTTACTTAATACCATCTCTCGCTCTCTCTCTGTTGCCATAGTGACATAGACCTGGTGGTGTTTGGGAAGTGGGAATGTCCCCCGTTGCAGCAGTTGGAACAGGCCCTCCGGAAACACAACGTGGCGGAACCTTTCTCCATCAAAGTGCTGGACAAAGCTACAGTGAGTAGCTCTTAATAAAAATACATACATGCCTATAATCTGTTGGAGTAACTCCAATGTTGTCCGAACTGATAAACAAGCAGATGGTTTGCTTTAATAATGTAGGACAAGTCTGCACCAGCTAATGATTGTACCTAATTAGTGACTGCTTTAGAATTGAGATGGGGAACGAAAGCGAAATGGACATTAACTAAACTTTCTTTTTCAGAAATTAAGTCACAATGTTTCTCTATTCTCTCTACCAGGTGCCAATCATCAAGCTGACTGACCAGGAGACTGAAGTCAAAGTGGACATCAGCTTCAACGTGGAGACTGGAGTCAAAGCTGCTTTCTTTATCAAGGACTACACCCGGGTGAGGACACTAGCATTTATAGTTCCTTTATTTTCATGGGAAACCTGAATGGCTATAATGATCAGAGCAACAATTTAAAACGTGTTCCCAGTTGCAGGGTATAAAAACTGGCCTATGAAAGGAATAGAAATGGACTTCATGACCACTGACGCTCCCATATTGTAGTTTCAGTTAAATTTGAGGCTAATAAATACTTACGGAAATACTGTCCCTGTGAAATGCATTTTCTATCACTAGCAACAGAAGCACTACTTAACCACTTCACAACTATAGTCCACAACATATTTATTTAAAATTTTGCTCTATACTCCAGCATTTTGGAGTTGATATGTTTCATATCAGGCAAGTACAGAATGTGCACCTGCACAGTGGGGCTGTGACGATATGGTCATTGTAGTTATTCAGCACAGAAACTTGATGACTATTTGCTTAATGAAAACTACAACTCTCTTCAGGTTAAACTAGTTTAATAACCGATAAAAAAATGACATGGTGGTTCATCGCTCATCACTACTTTCCATAATACTAATGAGTATGGCACAGTGGGTCAGAGTGGTGCAGAGTATGTGAGCGGAGCGAGGAACAGAGCGTGCCCAATTTGATTGGAGCACGGGCGAGTTTCCCAAAGGCTGGAGCATCAGCCTTCTTGCCCACTCTGATTTCACACCAGTAGTGCTCACTTCACAAGGTCAGGGCATGCCTGGCCCAGCATACAATTGTAGTCTACTTGTGTGCTGCTATAGCCCCTTGCTTTAACTACTGTCATGGAGTTTACTACATATTTTCATAATTAAACCAATAAAATCCACAGGTGCAAAATCACAGTAACTTACAAAGAGGAGCCAGAGTAAGTTTGATGTACTATCTACAACTAAAGGATAATTGGTGAATCTGAAAAGACTCATCCCGAAAGCATGATAGCACATTCACATAGTAAGTACACTAACAAAGGAATGATGTGTATCATTGTAGCAAAGTATTTATGAACAAAAACATCTGCTCGCAAGTTTAATTTTCATTCTATCTACAATAGGTCATAATTGAATTTGGGCCAATAGCCCTGTTATATTACCTCTTTCAAGGAGCTTTCCATTTTGATAGGGTTACTTTGCCTAAACATTTACATTTGAGTCATTTTACATTTACATTTAAGTCATTTTATCAGATGGACTTAGTGCGTTCATCTTAGGTTACTCTAGCTAGGTGGGAAAACCCACATCAGTCATAGAAAGAGACCTGAGGTGGCAGAACGGAGTGCTCGGGTTGGGACGTGGGGTTTGAGCATATCCTGAAGGTATGGATGGGCAGCTCTTGCTGTTCCGTAGGTATGCACCATGGTCTTGTAGTGGATGCGAGCTTCGACTGGAAGCCAGAGTGTACTGAGGAGCAGGATGACATGAGAGAATTAAGGCATGTTGATTTTGGCAGGCTGTTGCGTTCTGGATAAGTTGCAGGGGTTTGATGGCAGAAGCGGGGAGCCCAGGCAACAGTGAGTTGCAGTAGTCCAGACAGGGGTGGACCTCGATTAGGACCTGCACCGCTTCTTGTGGTGATGTAGAGCATGAACCTGCAGAAGCGAGTCACTGCTCTGATTTTTGCAGAGAAGGATAGGGTGTTGTCCAGGGTAACGGCAAGGTTATTTGCACTCTGGGAGGGTGATAATGGAGTCTGAGCCGGCAGGCCTTCCCCGGAAGGAAGAGCAGCTCCGTCTCATTGAGGTTAAGGCCTACCTATAGAAGGAGAAAAAATACTTTCAAGTCAGTGAGCCTAATGAGGCATTTTTTGTATAATTTAAATATAATTCTAAGTCGCAGCCTATATGCACAGTAAGAGTCAGGGGGAGATCTGGTGATGGGCGTAGAATATGCAGTCAGTAAAGGAATGTCTCTCTGACATGTTCTGTATTCAATTACATAGCTGAACATGCTGCTGGCACCACAAGCATAACTTTAGAATGAGTCATTGTCCCACTGACCTTTTACAACTGTAGCCCCAAAATCAGCATATGATATAACATGACAACCTGTGAAAATGAGAAGACTCATTTTATTTAAGTTGTGATCCCCATACTAAGTTACATATTTTCATGAAATGGAGACTTTTACCTCATCTAATGGAAAATTCTCCCAATTTTTAATCTGTGCTCTGTTCCTCAGTGACTGTAAATTAAGCAGAGATTTTAGATCTCCCTCGTTCCCTCCCCCTACAGAGGTTTCCCGTGCTGCCTTACATGATCTTTGTGCTGAAGCAGTTTCTGCTCCAGAGAGATCTGAACGAGGTGTTCACCGGAGGAATCAGCTCTTACAGCCTCATCCTGATGGTCATCAGCTTCCTCCAGGTACACACGAACACTAGTATGACATGGGGCTAGGCGATATACTGTATTTTTACTATATACCGGTATTGATGCATGCACAGGTTTGGGTTTTTACTTTACTTTCTATAACAGTTTTTGAATGTTTGGTTTGTTAAATGTGATACTTCGCTACTTGATTCACCGCTCACTCTCTCATGCCGCTTTCCACATAGTCTTAGACCTGCCCCCGCCAATCAAGGAGCGCGTTTGTTGTTCCTCAACCACGAGACACTTGCGTTCAGTCTGCATGGTCAATGCAGCACATGCAAAAATGTTGATGACAATGATTCTGTTTTCACTTTTCTTCTTAATATAATTCCTCTGGCATTCTATAATTGCGCTAGTAGTTTGTTTCTTACGTCTGCAAACAGTCAATGGTTTCTTAGCAAGTTATCCCTAAATCTTGTTAGTTGCTAATCACTAGCTAGCTAATAAATGTTCTAAGTCAGAGTAAACATAATTAGCTATACAGCATGATAATACCTGATGGCGTAGACCTAAATCAGCATGTTTGTGCAACAGTTTCTTATAAATCAAAAGAGGAATACGCAAAGCATGAGTAGGTTGGCTACATGAAGTAGTTAAGAGGAAACATTCAATGTAGCCAGAGATTATAGGGTGCCCAAGGAAATGGTTATCAACACTTTGGTTCCTACCCTGTCACAATAATTCCTCCCTGGCATTTTCATTCGTTGTCATGTCAAAAACACGTCTAAAGTGCCCACTATTATATTCGAACTATAGAATTAGAATAATCATTCTATTTCGATAATTCCAACAGTTTTCAACCAAGTGTTTTGCTCTATATCGCAAGTCAAATCGCAATTGCAATATTTGGTTTAAAATGAGGCCTAATTGTCTGCCCATATCGTGCAGCCCTACGTGGCAGTGTGGAAATAATCTCAAATGAATGCAGAAATGGATGAAAATGTAGAATACATAAAATATCACCATACTGTATTTTTTTGTTATACCGCGATAGACAAAATATATTGCCTAACCATAGTTTGACAGTGTACAATTACAACGCTTAGTGTTCTAACTCCTATGCCGATTCACTCCCTCCGTCGCTCTCCATCCAGCTCCACCCAAGGATTGATGCCAGCAACCCCAACATCAACCTTGGCATTCTGCTGATTGAGTTCTTTGAGCTTTATGGGCGCCATTTTAACTACCTGAAGACAGGCATCCGCGTCAAGAACGGGGGGGGCCTACATGGCCAAGGAGGACATGATGAAGGTTATGACCAATGGCTACAGGCCCTCCATGCTCTGTATAGAGGACCCACTGATGCCAGGTGGGGGGTGTGTGTGCGCTGGACTGAGTGTTTGGTTTTCCATTAGTAATGGTGTTGGCTGTAGTTTATGGGCCGATTCAGTTTTTTTTTTTTTGCCATATGTGTGTGTTCCAGGTAACGACGTTGGCAGGAGTTCGTACGGAGCCATGCAAGTCCAGCAGGTGTTTGACTACGCTTACATCGTTCTCAGTCATGCCGTGTCACCACTCGCACGCTCCTACCCAAACAAGGACATTGACAGGTTCGTTCCTCTTTTAGATTGTCTTCTGGATCCATCCAGCCTAGAAATATTTGTAAATTAATAAGTACAACTGTTATCAAAGTAAAGATTGTCAAATGAATACGGTGGTTGTGTTTGGAAGTGTAACTGATCCACTGCTGTGCAATGTTTATACCATTCCCCTCATGTTTCTCACTATCCCTGCAGCGCTTTGGGTAGGATAATCAAGGTGACACAGGAAGTGATTGACTACAGGGAGTGGATCATGACGAAGTGGGGGGGCAGGCACCTCGCCCGTATGGAGAGCCAGGGTAAGAGCAGTGTCTGTAACCTCTGCCTACCATGTTTGACAGTCTTGTATGGCAGGTTCTGTAGGTATATTAGCCTGTGTGTGGAAGGTACTCTTTGTCTTACATGGCAGTTTTGGAAGTGTGTATAATAATCTGTTTCTCTGTAGGTTCCCTCCTGGATCAGGACCCAGCAGGGTGTGTGTTGGGTGTAGGTGTGGAGGAGCAGAGGGACTCTGTTTCCCCTCACAGTGCAGACTCTCCCATGTCCCTTTCCAGTCCTCACCAACACTCCTCAGCCTCCTCTGTCTCTTCACTGTCTGGGTCAGACAACGTAAGGACAGAACACACACACTGCAGTCTTTATGATGGTATTAATTGATTGATAGCTGGCCATGTTTTAACCCCTCCACTCTGCTGTTTGTTCTAGGACTCTGATTCGACACCCCCGGCGCTGCCCCTCTACCCCTTTCAGGCTTTGGGTATGACTCTACCCCTGGGCCTGGCACTGGGCAAGGCTGGCATCAACCAGCACCACCTCATCATGTCCCCTGGCTCACAGGTACAGAACCTAGCATCTACTGACCTTTATTTGCTTTCAGGGAGTGGGAGATTAAAGGTAGACTCCCCAATGCACAAAGTTAACCCAATATCGGGCCCATTTCCACAACTAAGAGCGTTGAAGCGCAAGGCTAAACTACTGTGCTGTTTCGGTCCCGTAGTTACCACGTTGTACCAGGGTGAAGCGCATCGGTGCATATCAACAGATACAATTGAAGATGGAAGTTTACTAGCGCTTAGGTTGAAGTCAGTAAAACTCATTTTTCAACCACTCCACAAATTTCTTGTTAGCAAACTATCGTTTTGGCAAGTCGGTTAAGACATCTACTTTGTGCATGACACAATTTTTCCAACAATTGTTTACAGACAGATTATTTCACTTATAATTCACTGTATCACAATTCCAGTGGGTCAGAAGTTTACATGCACTAAGTTGACTGTGCCTTTAAACAGCTTGGAAAATTCCAGAAAATTATGCCATAGCTTTAGACGCTTCTGATAGGCTATTTGACATCACTTGAACCAATTGGAGATGGACCTGTGGATGTATTTCAAGGCCTACCTTCAAACTCAGTACCACTTTGCTTGACATCATTGGAAAATCAAAATAAATCAGCCAAGACTTCAGAATTATTTTTGTAGACCACAAGTCTGGTTCACCCTTGGGAGCAATTTCCAAGTGCCTGAAGGTACCACGTTAATTTGTACAAACAATAAGTATATACGTAAGTATAAACACCATGGGACCACACAGCTGTCATACCTCTCAGGAAGTCGACGAGTTCTGTCTCCTAGAAATGAACGTACTTTGGTGCGAAAAGTGCAAATCAATCCCAGAACAACAGCAAAGGACCTTGTGAAGATGCTGGAGGAAACGGGTACAAAAGTATCTATATCCACAGTAAAACAAGTCCTATATTGACATAACCTGAAAGGCCGCTCGGCAAGGAAGAAGCCACTGCTCCAAAACCGCCATAAAGTCAGACTACGGTTTGCAACTGCACATGGGGACAAAGATTGAACTTTTTGGAGAAATGTCATCTGGTCTGATAATACAAAAATATACCCTTTTGGCCATAATGACCATCGTTGTGTTTGGAGGAAAAAGGGGGAGGCTTGCAAGCTGAAGAACAGCATCCCAACCGTGAAGCACGGGGTGGCAGCATCATGTTGTGGGGGTGCTTTGCTGCAGGAGGGACTGGTGCACTTCACAAAATAGATGGCATCATGAGG
This sequence comes from Oncorhynchus gorbuscha, assembly GCF_021184085.1. Taxonomy (NCBI): domain Eukaryota; kingdom Metazoa; phylum Chordata; class Actinopteri; order Salmoniformes; family Salmonidae; genus Oncorhynchus; species Oncorhynchus gorbuscha. Next base: position 25,773,599 of record NC_060181.1, on the reverse strand, counting down.
AAAGAAAATTATGTGGATATATTGAAGCAACATCTCAAGACATCAGTCAGGAAGTTCAAGCTTGGTCGCAAAAGGGTTTTCGAAATGGACAATGACCCCAAGCATACTTCCAAAGTTGTGGCAAAATGGCTTATGGTCAAGGTATTAGTGGCCATCACAAAGCCCTGACCTCAATCCTATAGAAAATCTGCAGGCAGAACTGAAAAAGTGTGTGCAAGCAAGGAGGCCTACAAACCTGACTCGGTTACACCAGATCTGTCAGGAGGAATGGGCCAAAATTGACCCAATTTATTGTGGGAAGCTTGTGCAAGGCTACTCAATGTTTGACCCAAGTAAAACAATGTAATGGCAATGCCACCAAATACTAATTGAGTGTATGTAAACTTCTGACCCACTGGGAATGTGATGAAAGAAATAAAAGTTGAAATCATTCTCGCTACCATTATTCTGACATTTACATTCTTAAAATAGTGGTGATTCTAACTGACCTAAGACAGGGAATTTTTACTAGTATTAAATATCAGGAATTGTGAAACCTGAGTTTAAATGTATTTTGTATGATAACTTCAACTGTACCATGACTGTTTACACAAGCAGCCCAATTCTGTTTTTTCCCCCACTAATTGGTCTTTAGACCATCACATAGTCTTTTTCAGAGCTCGTCGGATTGGTCAAAAAGACCAATTAGTGTATAAATATCAGAATTGGGCTGCATGTGTAAGCACTGCCTAAGTGAGAGCGATGTCCTTCATCGTGCTCATCTTATCTGCCGTGCTGCTCGTTCCAATCTCATAATTCCAAGTCTACCTTTTAAATGTATTGTAAAAAATCCTGAGATTTGTCGCCAGAGAAAGTATATATTTTCTATAAAATCCATCCAGGCCGTCTGTTTTAGTACTCATATCCCACTAACAGGGATTGTGAAATGGTGATCCAACACAGTTTGTGATTAGATTTGTGAGAACTGAAAATGTCTTCCTTCCCTCTCCCCCCTCTCCAGGCGTGTATGTCTTTGCCCGGTGCCCTGACGATGCACTCTTTACCTGGCAGACAGGTGGGTATAGACGGGCACCATCTCCCCCCCTTTTTCCACATGCCCCCCTACCCATCATAACCCCCATGCCCCCTCCAACCCCCAGCCTCTGTCCAGCCCCCACCCTGCCAGCCACACACACCAGGTAGGCGCCGTCCGCAATCACCGCATACACACTATACATGGAGAACCTCTTTCTCCTATCTTTCTTTCCTCTAATACTCTCCTCACCTCATTTTCTGCTTACAACTCCTCTTGCTTTCACTGTTTCTCTCCTTCCCTTACTTCCTCTGTTCTCTCAATCTGTCCCTCTTGATTTCATTGTTGTATTGTATATCTGCCAGATTGATCTGAATATAGCATTCCTTTTGTAGACTAGGTTTCAAACACTCAATGCTTTGAATTCTAACACTTCATACCTTTTTCTCTCTCCAGAACGGTCCCAAGTGTCAGATGAAAGGCTTCCACAATCCAGCCGTGGTCCACAGTCCCGCCCTGGCCAACCGTGCACACACCCACCCTCTCACACACGCCCACACACACTCTCATACACAGTACCGCAACACCTGGCGGCGTCGGAAGAGGGACAGCTTACCAGTTAGCCTGAGCAGATAAAAAGACAAAACATCTCCCTCTATCCCTCTTTCCACTCCTCCATTCTGATTGATTGGGAGGACAACTTGACGGGACAGTGCCCCCTGCTGTTCAACTTAAAGACAGGCAGGCAGAGACCAGACCAGCATTGGGATTCATTCAACACTTTGGGCTGCTGAACTTGGGCTGCAGATAGGGGAAACAGGTGTAGCTCTGGGAAAACTTTCCGTTTCTCTCCTTCACTCCATCGCTCTTCATCTCTGCATGTTTTTCACTGCGCAACGAACCAACGGCCAACGATACAGGAATGAGCGGTGCGGCTAGAGAACAAAACGCAACCCCGCCCAACGTGCACTCTGACCCCGGAACTTTTCTGCTAGCTCTCCAGTCCTTCACTTTCTGTTTGGGATCCACATTGGTTTGTTTTATTTTGTTCCGTTAATGTCTTATTGTTCAATTATAATTTTTTTAAGCGCTTTGCAGTTTTTCACTTACGTTTGGTGAGACTGGGGATAGTGACTTCTTTGCCAGGTGAGAGTTGCGAAAGCTCAGTGTCTTATGGGAAAGTGTTTATTTTTGTTTGGTCTTTGACTGGGTTACATTGTCAAGGCGACAACCTTTGTCCTTGAACCCTGCAGCCAAACTGCGTCTTTTTCAGTGTTCACACAAGGAACGACAGTTTCTCATTTGTGCAATAACATGTTCTATTTTTTAAGTAAATGTTTATTTAATTTTTATTATGTATGTAAAGGAATTTGGTGTTTTTTTAAGATTGTTTTATTTTTGTATTTTTAGTTTTTATGGCAGAGTTTACACAACCTTTGCCCAGGTGGCCTCCGAGAGTGTGTGACAGAGCGTGTGTGTCAATTGGTGAGCTGTGCGTGTCTTGTTGGAGTGTCGATGTATAATCGACCCCCCCCCCCCTAATTGGTTGTTTTATAATGTGATTCAAAGGGTTTAATTAGAAGTATCTAAGTCACTCCATACTATTGAGGTGCATCTTATTGTTAGACAGGTTAAAAAGTCTACTGTCCCACTCGATGGATCTCTTGCTATAGCAGAAGCAGCAGACTGAGCTCAAGCCCAATACCCTAGCTGTTGTTTTAAAAAACAAAACGTTCTTTATTTGTGTGTGTGTGCGCTTGTATCAGTCATAGGATGACTTGCGTTCACCCAACGTTTGTGCCATTTTTGCTACTCAGTCCTCGCTTAGACCAGGGCTGAACTTCTATCGCAGGAGTTAAGCACAAGCCCAAGTACATATTGTATTCCCCAGGTGTGTTTCTGTTGGATGTATGTCTCTGCTGTTGTTTTAAAGATATGCATGGTCTTGTGCGTATGGGAGGTGGAGTTAAAAGGACAGACAAACTGACCTGAACTTGAAGATCAGGGCGGTGCCAAATGGAACCCTTCCGCCGACATTGTGCATTACTTTTGATTGGGCCAGTGGGCTATTGGGTCTAAAATATTGCACTACATAGGGGATAGGGTACCATTTCAGATGCACCCTAAAAGACTAGGTGCTCTAAAGGGTCTTTCCCCATAGCGGGGGAGAGAGAGAAACTTCCAGGACTGTGGAAAGGGAATAATTGATTCCATTCTGGAATCTTGTTGGTACTTCCGCAAGTTTGCAATGCCTTTTCTTTCTGTTTACTTCAGTGCGTGTGTGTCGTCTCTGCAGACATACAGCCGCATATATACACACACACACGCCTGTGTATGACTGAGGAGCAGTGCGGTTGCTACACAGACAGCGTTATTACTATGCAAGTGGGTTATTTTTGTGTGCCCAATTTTTGTTTCCAATGACAACCACTGCTTGCTGGATTGAAGTGATGTTATTGTAAACTCGAGTTTGACTGACTAGGCCTGTGTGATCGGTGGGCTCGGCTAAATGGTTGCTAGTCAGCCTCAGCCCAGTTACAAGTGAACCACAACTCTTGCATCCTGATGGTTTGTATTCCTATCTGTTAGTCTATGGAAGGGTCTGTGTGTGTGCGCCAGTGGTCGGGTATCTGTCTCATCTCAGAGCGAGGGAATAGCAAGACTGGTTTCAAATGTCACCCTATTCTCTCTCTCATACAGTGCATGCTATTTAACCTTAGTGCTGGTCTAAAGTAGTGCCCTATATAGGGGTTAGGGTGTCATTGTAGACTACCACTTGACGTCCCGCCACTGTTTTAACCTAACTGCTAGTATGAAAGTGCACATGGGGAGCGACTTGCACTCTGTAGTGTATGACTTCATACCCTCCCTAGTGCACTACAGTCCTCTACACTGAGATTGTGTTAGGAGGCAGTGTCAGTCTAATGTTAGTATAGCAACTTTTACCCACCAATCGACCTGGCTAATATACACCGCCTTTTTTACAAGGTGTCGGTCTCCAATGGCACCCTATTCAGAATATAGTGCGACACTTCTGATTAGATCTTTGGTTTCTTGTGTAGGGTAGTGGGGCTATATAGGAAATAGGGTGCCATTTGGGACTTGTCTGCTTTTAGTGAATAGAACCAGCGTCTGTCAGAAGAGCTCTAAAACACTATCTCTGGTTGGAGTTTTGTCAATGCTGTCAAAGATGTCCACAATTTTTACAGATTCTATTAAGACTGAAATGCGGTGTGACGTCTATGGATTTAACTTGAATCCCAATGGTCTACACAAGCTTCCTCTCCTCATCTACTTTCCTTTATTTGATGTGAAAGAAACTGGAGCAGGTGAAAGCCAATCCCTTGATAGATCCACCATTTTATTTTCATCTATTTACATCAGTGCAGATCGGAGAGAAAGCCTCTTTAGACTATTGAGAACACGAAACACTTGCATCACAATGAGTGATTTTAAACTTAACGGACGCCATTTTGTGAAAGGTGGCGGCTCCTCTGTCCTGGCCAACTAATCTGAGCAGGAACTCCTAAAATGGCTGCCAAACTAGCAGTGGCCTCGGAGTGACAGTCTGGCTTTTGTTTTGAACATTTTTATGTACCGGTATATTTTTTTCTATTTTATTTTTTAATAAACTTCTTAAAACGGGCAGTTATAGTGATCTTGTTTTTGTATGTGCATAATTTGGTTGCAAATGAATCATTGGATACAACGCATACAGAACACATGCCCACAAACTGAACAGGTATTGGTTGGAAATGAAGATGGATTAATGCTGGATCTCTACGTACAACTCAGTCCAATTTGATTGAGTTCAGGTGGGAAACATGCGTTAGGTTTATTGCTTTATTTGAGACGTTTTATCAGGAGTCCCATTACAAGACACAGGGAAAGAAAAAGGTCACTATAAACTTAGTTCAAATGTACTTCTGCTTATCTACACTAGGTGGCACAGTAGCTTCTCACCAATAGCCTTGGATCCAGTCAGCAACATGTCAGATGTACTGTAGATGTTCTGCCAGACTATTCCTCAAGAGTATTGAGCCAGGATCATCCCAGTACAGCGAATTCTCATTCCACATAGCTCTCCCTAATCTCTTGGATTTGGAATATCTGCCATGTTAGGATTGTGTACTGTCCTACTAGTCTGTATCTGTGGCAGATTACAGCTCAGTCTGGTTGCTTTCTAGACCAAAGCCAGAAATGTGAGTAGGGGGATGAGATCCTGATATTAAAAATGCAGTGGAACTGGCTTCGAGGTTCAGTGTTGCGTTTGAGGGTTCTTCTGACTCAGGAGAACCCGTACCTCAACAAACTGGAAGACTACATTCCTCAACAGCCCAAGAACGTAGTCGCTCGTGAAAGTCTACACACCCCTTGCAGTCTTCACATTTTTCTGCCTTTAGCTCAAATTAAATCTCAAAAGGGAATATATCAGATTAGTCTTTTCTTCCTACCAATCTACTCCATTTTCACAGATAACTAGACATGTTCCAAATAAATTAAACTGATGTTTTGATTGCATATGTTTACACACTCGTTACTATTTGGTGGAGGCACCTTCGCCAGCCATTACAGCTGTGAATCATTTTGAATAATATTCTACCAACTCTTAGGGCAACATTTGTTAATTGGTTTTGTAAAAATCGCTCAAGTGCAGTAAATTTAATTGAGAATCATTGATGCACAGCAATATTCATACCAGTCTGACATTCGATGTGTCCATATTTGTGTTGGTCTGTTTTTTTCTCTCATTTCCCCCCTCGCTCTCTCCCATACTCTCTCTCCCTCTCCCATTCTCTCTCTCTCCCATACTCTCTCTCTCTCTCTCCCATACTCTCTCTCTCTCCCATACTCTCTCTCTCTCCCATACTCTCTCTCTCTCCCATACTCTCTCTCTCTCCCATACTCTTTCTCTCTCCCATACTCTCTCTCTCTCTCTCTCCCATACTCTCTCTCCCTCTCTCCCATACTCTTTCTCTCTCCCATACTCTTTCTCTCTCCCATACTCTTTCTCTCTCCCATACTCTTTCTCTCTCCCATACTCTCTCTCTCTCTCCCATACTCTCTCTCCCTCCCATACTCTCTCTCTCTCTCTCCCTCCCATTCTCTCTCTCCCTCCCATTCTCTCTCTCTCCCTCCCATTCTCTCTCTCTCTCTCTCTCTCTCCCATACTCTCTCTCTCTCTAATAATAATAATAATATATGCCATTTAGCAGACGCTTTTATCCAATGAGACTTAGTCATGTGTGCATACATTCTACGTATGGGTGGTCCCGCTCCCATACTCTCTCTCGCTCTCCCATACTCTCTCTCGCTCTCCCATACTCTCTCTCGCTCTCCCATACTCTCTCTTGCTCTCCCATACTCTCTCTTGCTCTCCCATACTCTCTCTCCCGCTCTCCCATACACTCTCTCTCCCATACTCTCTCTCCCTCCCATACTCTCGCTCTCTCCCTCCGATACTCTCGCCCTCCCATACTCTCTCTCGCTCCCTCCCATACTCTCTCTCGCTCTCGCCCTCCCATACTCTCTCTCGCTCTCTCCCTCCCATACTCTCTCTCGCTCTCTCCCACCCATACTCTCTCTCGCTCTCTCCCTCCCATACTCTCGCTCTCTCCCTCCCATACTCTCGCTCTCTCCCTCCGATACTCTCGCCCTCCCATACTCTCGCTCTCTCCCTCCCATACTCTCTCTCTCCCTCCCATACTCTCTCTCGCCCTCCCATACTCTCTCTCATACTCTCTCTCGCCCTCCCATACTCTCTCTCTCTCCCGCTCTCGCTCCCATACTCTCTCTCGCTCTCCCATACTCTCTCTCGCTCTCCCATACTCTCTCTCGCTCTCCCATACTCTCTCTCGCTCTCCCATACTCTCTCTCGCTCTCCCATACTCTCTCTCCCATACTCTCTCTCGCTCTCCCATACTCTCTCTCGCTCTCCCATACTCTCTCTCGCTCTCCCATACTCTCTCTCTCTCCCATACTCTCTCTCGCTCTCCCATACTCTCTCTCGCTCTCCCATACTCTCTCTCGCTCTCCCATACTCTCTCTCGCTCTCCCATACTCTCTCTCGCTCTCCCATACTCTCTCTCGCTCTCCCATACTCTCTCTCGCTCTCCCATACTCTCTCTCGCTCTCCCATACTCTCTCTCTCTCCCATACTCTCTCGCTCTCCCATACTCTCTCTCGCTCTCCCATACTCTCTCTCGCTCTCCCATACTCTCTCTCGCTCTCCCATACTCTCTCTCGCTCTCCCATACTCTCTCTCGCTCTCTCTCGCTCTCCCATACTCTCTCTCGCTCTCCCATACTCTCTCTCGCTCTCCATATACTCTCTCTCGCTCTCCCATACTCTCTCTCGCTCTCTACTCTCTCTCGCTCTCCCTCTCCCATCTCCCTCTCTCTCGCTCTCCCATCCCATACTCTCTCTCGCTCTCCCATACTCTCTCTCGCTCTCCCATACTCTCTCTCGCTCTCCCATACTCTCTCTCGCCCTCCCATACTCTCTCTCGCTCTCCCATACTCTCTCTCGCTCTCCCATACTCTCTCTCGCTCTCCCATACTCTCTCTCGCTCTCCCATACTCTCTCCCGCTCTCCCATACTCTCTCTTGCTCTCCCATACTCTCTCTTGCTCTCCCATACTCTCTCTTGCTCTCCCATACTCTCTCTCTCCCGCTCTCCCATACTCTCTCTCTCCCATACTCTCTCTCTCTCCCTCCCATAATCTCGCTCTCTCCCTCCGATACTCTCGCCCTCCCATACTCTCTCTCTCCCGCTCTCCCATACTCTCTCTTGCTCTCCCATACTCTCTCTCTCCCGCTCTCCCATACTCTCTCTCCCGCTCTCCCATACTCTCTCTCCCGCTCTCCCATACTCTCTCTTGCTCTCCCATACTCTCTCTTGCTCTCCCATACTCTCTCTTGCTCTCCCATACTCTCTCTGGCTCTCCCATACTCTCTCTGGCTCTCCCATACTCTCTCTGGCTCTCCCATACTCTCTCTGGCTCTCCCATACTCTCTCTGGCTCTCCCATACTCTCTCTGGCTCTCCCATACTCTCTCTGGCTCTCCCATACTCTCTCTGGCTCTCCCATACTCTCTCTGGCTCTCCCATACTCTCTCTGGCTCTCCCATACTCTCTCTGGCTCTCCCATACTCTCTCTCGCTCTCCCATACTCTCTCTCGCTCTCCCATACTCTCTCTCGCTCTCCCATACTCTCTCTCGCTCTCCCATACTGTCTCGCTCTCTCGCTCTCCCATACTCTCTCGCTCTCCGCTCTCCCATACTCTCTCGCTCCCGCTCTCCCATACTCTCTCGCTCCCGCTCTCCCATACTCTCTCGCTCCCGCTCTCCCATACTCTCTCGCTCCCGCTCTCCCATACTCTCTCGCTCCCGCTCTCCCATACTCTCTCGCTCCCGCTCTCCCATACTCTCTCGCTCCCGCTCTCCCATACTCTCTCGCTCCCGCTCTCCCATACTCTCTCGCTCCCGCTCTCCCATACTCTCGCTCCCGCT